>NC_052505.1:4138983-4176482 GCF_014356525.2 Nilaparvata lugens
TTGTTGATTCTATTGAATAATAATAATAATAATAATATAATAATAATAATAATAATAATAATAATTCTGAAGTGGTCAGATACTCGATTGGAGCAGATTGATAGGTATGTCAGGACAAGGATGACTAAATTCAGGATGCATCATCCACGTGCCTCGGTTGCTCGACTGTACCTACCAAGGAGTATGGGAGGTCGCGGTTTGATGAGGGTATAAAGGTTATGTGTAAGTCAGAAAACGAAGTTGAGATCTTACTTCCAGAATGCTGATTCAGATTTGTTCGTGAAGGTATGCCAGCTGGATAATGGTTACACAGCCCTTGATTTAAGGAACCAAAGAAGTAGCGAGCTGCTATCTGCTCAAGACCTAAAAGAAGAATGGAGGACAAAAGAGTTACATGGACGGTTTTATGGGCACCTTAATTCAGAGCCAATAAGCCAAGAGCTGTCTTGTATGTGGCTGACAGTGGGAAGTTTGTTCCCAGAGACTGAGGGCTTTGTACAGGCGATTCAAGATCAAGTGATAGCAACAAATGCTTATAGGAGGCATGTAATGGGAGACAGGACCATAAGTGACAAATGCAGAATGTGTGCCAGTGCAGTAGAAAGTATCCAACATATTGTATCCGGCTGCTCAGTGCTAGCCCCAAGAGAGTATATGTTGCGTCATAACAATGTGGCAAAAATTGTGCACTTGGAGATGCAGATCAAGTTTGGGAATATTGCAGAGGTCCCCCCTTACTATAACTATCAGCCTCCTCCTCTGGTTGAGTTCAATCACGTCAAGATCTACTGGGATGTCCAAATGATTACAGACAGGCGGGTAGTACACAACAAGCCTGACATCCTGGTATTGGATCAGCTGGAGAAGAGGGCTTATATAATTGATATTGCTGTACCTTCAGATGAGAATGCTCAGAAGACCAGAGGCGAGAAAATCAGAAAATACCAAGAGCTATCATTTGAGCTGAAGGAAATGTATGGGCTGAATACAGTGAGAGTACTTCTAATTGTAATAACAGTCAATGGCCTGATACTCAAGTCGGTTGTGGAAATATGTCGAAGTATTGACTTGGTAGACGAGGTGCTGAAGAGAATGCAAAAATCTGTCCTCCTTGACACTGCACGTATTGTGCGCAAGTTCATAAAATAGTCAAACAGTGTTATAAAGATGAAAGGAAGGTTGCATTAAAGTGCCCCTTCTTTGAAAATATTTCCGCAAGAGCGTGCTTATAAAAGGGATAATAATAATAATAATAATATCTTGTGACCTGGCTGGCTCAGGTCTGGTGTCAGAGTTTTCAGGTCGCAACTGATCAATTTCAGGGCCTCTGACATGACCTAACGACTGCTTTTTAGGCAGCCGGGACCGACGGCTTAACGTGTCCATCCGAAACACGGGAGTGGCCCGAGATAAATATCTTGCCCAAGCCGGGATTTGAACCCGGGCCTCTGAATCATTATTTTTTCATAGCAAAGTATTGAATGATTCACTATGAAGAGATAGCAGACCTCGTATGTCTCCAGCGTTATTGTCCTGTCACCAGCTGACTCAGATCTTTGTTTATAAGTAGATTTGAGATGCGCGACAACAATAGCGTCAGGTGATCAATTCTCATAACGGCAAGGAAAGTTGTGTGAGTGCGCCACACCAGATTTTTAAATATGTGGTTATTTGGAACCGGCAGGGATGTCGCTGATCAGCTCATCTACTCCTCTTGCCGATTTTGAGACTATGTATATATTTCTCTTGTCTTCATCATCATATATATATATCATCAATATATTGCTCATAATTTATCATTGTTCAAGTTCTAAATTTTATCTTGTGCGCCATGTTGAACAATTATACCATAAGCTATATACCATAATAGTTATATTGTACTACTTCAATTCAAAACATATGAACTTTCTCCACTGAATTTAATCAACTTTTATTTTTCAAGTTATATTGTAAATATTTATAATTTTCTTTTTAGTACCAAGTTGTTTTTCATTAGAACTCTTTCCCCACACACAGATTTGTCTATGTGGGGAAAATTCACAAGTATTCATATTATTTATACATGTGTACTGTATTTGTGATGATTTCTGTGGATAAAACTCAATTTGATATTTGATATTGATAGGTTGTGACTTATTGTCTGCAGCTGCTCACACTGAACGCCACCAGCAAGTGCACGCATCAGTGCGAGTGTTCCTATACTGAATTTAGCATAAATTCAACTTTGAAGGCACAGTTATATATTGAGGTCCACGTTATTATGGCAGTGGAGAAGATAGGAGAACAACGTTGCCGATCCTCTATCTTGTCATTGCCTTCTATAGACGGTGGCTGATACAGGTCTATTGATGTAATTTTAACGGTTCATTCTTGTTTAAAATAATCAATTATATTTTTCAATAATTTCATAATGAATTTTCATTATCAATATTATATTTTTTTAAATTTGTTATCAATTCTACATTGTTAAAAGACGATCTGGCAACAGAGCAAGGCGAGAAAGATAATAGCGCTATCCGTTTTGTTGAATGATATCAATACCATTGCTAATCAAACACTGCCATTATAACGTGGACCTCAATATAGACACAAAGTGAACCGAGCTTATCGGTCATTCAATTAATTTTCGTTAGATCTTTTTTCCCATCTTCAAGGGTTCTTCTTATTCTTTTCTTCTCCATCATCTTCTTCTTTTTCTTCTTCCCATGACCTCTTCTTCTTGTTTTTCTAATTATTTGAATTTTAAGTTTTTGTATAGAAATATCATATTCTTTTTCTTCCCTTGCCCTATTTTTTCATAGCAAAGTATTGCTTTCCGAAAAAAATTAAGGTGGGTACCCCAATTTTTAAATGTATATGTGTTTCAAGGTCCCCTGAGTCCAAAAAAGTGGTTTTCGCGTATTGATCTGTATGTGTATGAGTGTATGTATGTCTGTGAACACGATTTCTCGTCTCCCAATTAACGGAACTACTTGAAATTTGAAACTTGAGGTCCTTACACTATAAGGATCCGACACGAACAGTTTCGATCGAATGCGATTCAAGATGGCGGTTGAAATGGCAAAAATGATTAAAAAACAGGGTTTTCGCGATTTTCTCAAAAACGGCTCCAACGATTTTGATCAAACTCATACCTAGAATAGTCGTTGATAAGCTCTATCAACTGCCACAAGTCCCATATCTGTGAAAATTTCAGGAGATCCGCCTCATCTATTCAAAGTTTGATTTTAGATTCCCAATTACCAGGCTTCAGAAACAATTTAAACGAAAAGCTTCAAGTGGAAAAGATTGAGCTTGAAAATCTCTACAATTAATGTTCAGTAACATTTTCACATTAAATTAGAAATAAGCTCGAAATTTGAGAAAATGTGAGTATTCAAATTCAAACTTAATGAGAGAGGCAGTCGTTTTATTTTATTGAATCATTCACTGAAAGAGATAGCGGAATTGATTTCGTCAGCATATCAATATTTTAAATTATATTTCCGAAAACTCGACTCTTACCACTACCTTCTTAGACAAAGCCATAGTGCTTTCTGGTGACATCGGCACAGGTAGGCCTCCTACACTAATAAACATTATTGTTGATTTCAGCTGATCTATATCAGCTATTGTTTCTACTGGTGTGAGAGCTAGATGTGCTGATGTTACCATCAACCCCCTGCCATGCATTATGGTATTGTTTAGGAAGGAAGTGCTCTTACACTGGAGACACACGAGGCGTTTTATGCCGAAATTTTCATAACTGCAAGGAAAGTTGTGTGAGTGCGCCACACCAGATTTTTCATTAATACCTTCTCAATACTTGATGTATGCTTCTTTGTAAATTAACTTATTAGTTCATTGAATAAGTCATTGTTTCTAATATTCCAGCCATAGCTATGCTGGATCATCGAGGTTCTACTTTAGTATCCTTCTCAATCATCATGAGAAATTCCTCTATCGAAATTAAAGGCTTGCTCTCTAAAATAGCTCGGAAAGATTTTTTTTCACTGCTTCCCCATTCTTATCAAAGCAATATCATATTAATTTGACTCTGATTTTTCGTTCAATTGCAGGAGCGGATTTAAACGTTTTCTCTCAGCAATTACAAACTGTTTCCGTCCTAAATAATATATATATAGCACAATAGCAGAGATGAAATGCAAAATAATCCATGACATTGGTTGAATGAAGAGTGTTGTTGTAATATTAATACATTACAAATACTGACTGTGAAAATTGAAATGAAAATGCTGACACGTCTTTGAAGAGACTGGAAATTTCCAATCATTTTATAGTGTAGTTTGTGATTGTGAAATGAATAAATGAATATTTCTAAAATATTAATATGATTGTTCTACTCTGTGTGTCAGTATAAAATCATATAATATTCTATATCTAAGAACATTTTATTTAATAAAATAATTAATGTATCGCTTCTCTTATCTAACGAAATTGAAGGTTTGCTTGATAAAATAGCTTGAAACGCTTCAAGTTTCACTGTTTCTCTATTTTATTCTATTTTCATCAAAACAATATGATGTTAATTTGACTCTGATTTTTCGTTCAATTGCAGTTGCGGAATTCTCTCATCCATTAGAAATCGGTTTCGTCCTAAAAGTAGCAGAGTCAAGCCATGATGAATATCTTGTGTGAATACTTCGAGCTGTTAACATAGGTTGAATAACGAGTGTTGATGTAATATTCATGAGATATTAGATTTAATGATTTGTGAATGTTTTCTATTTTAGTGATAATGTGAAATATTTCTTCTATGTTTGGTTTTGAAGCATCTAAATTTGAAAATCTACTTTGTGAAAATAATTGAGGACTGAAAATTTTGTGAAGTGAACAACTAAAAGACTTAACCTATTTCGGACTATGTGTAACCTTATCTAAATTTGGGGGAGGAATAGCACAAGGTTACCTTATTTTTTCTCTCCCTATCATTTTGATTATGTACTTATTGTATGGATGAATCAATCATACATTACAAATAGGCCTACTGACTGTTAAAATTGAAATGAAAATGCTGACACGTCTTTAAAGAGACTCAGGATTTCCAATTATTTTATTGTGTGGTTTTAATTGAATTTCAAAAATATCAATGTGATTGTTCTATTCTATGTGTTAGTATAAAATTATATCACTCTATATCTTAGAACATTTTATCGTTAGTAAAATAATTAATTTTTCGCTCTTCTTATGCCTTGTGAGTTTCTGCTTAAGGTTTCATTTCAAGTTTCTGTTATTTTTTTAATACCTGTTTAATATAAAATATTTTATTTGCCTCCACTTTAGTTCTAAACTTGCAGCCGGCTGTGTACCAACAAGTTATATTCATTTCTTATTGTAGGAAACTTATTTGATTTAATTGTATTGTAAATTTACAATCATTGTAAGTTTTCTTTTATTGGTAAAGAATAATATTGGTAAGTAATGTTATATTGGCAAATAAATTATTATTATCATTAACCTCAATTCACTGTGGGGCAAACAACCCTCACTCTTTACCTAATAGTTTGGGGGGTATAGGTGACAGCTATTTCACTTATTTGAAGAAAATTCGCTGATAAAAGGGAACCACGTGGTATCAATAACGAGTATGCGCCGGTGTGGCCTAGGCCCACTATAGTGAGGTCCACGTTATAATGACAGTGGAGAAAGATACAACAACGTTGCCGATCCTCTTTCTTGCCAATGCCTTCTATAGACGATAGCTGATACAGGTTTATTGATCTAATATCAACTGTTCATTATCGTTGAAAAATCAATTATATTTTTTAATAATTTCATAACTTGATGAATTTCCATAATTAAGATGAAATATTTTGTTTATTAATTCTCAATTTTTGAAAGACGATCTGGCAACAGAGCAAAGCGAGGGAGAGATCTGCTTTGTTGAATGATAGACAAGGATATTAATACCATTGCTAATCAAATACTGCCATTATAACGTGGATCTCACTTTAAGTAGTGTATACTTGAAAAAATGAAAATTAATTTGTAAATTCATTTATAATTCGAAATCTTAGTATCAACTGTTTATTGAGAACAGGGGGCTCTCATGGGTTAATGAAATTAAAATCAGTAAATTCACTAGTAGTTCTGTGAACAGTAGACCTCGCGCTCAGTAAGTTACATTGACCTGTTGTTATGTTTTCTCAAAAAATATAATAAATAATTTAACAATTTAAAATGTCTAAAAAAACCCCTAAATAAACATAGAGCTTTCTGTCCTATCATACCGTGACGTGTCGTCCCGGAATGTGAGTGTGAGCGCTGTTATCAGGTCTGGCTGCTGTCGATACGCCAATCCAATCAACCCATCAGAGAACATTCTGTGTTAGTGTTGTCGTGTTGGCGAAAAATCTGTGTGTTGAAATTTACGAGATAAACTACCATAATGCTGATTTCTTACAAACTTCATTTCTCACATTCTATGAGTTTTAGAAATCAATTTCTTTTCAATAATATTTGTTGCAATTTCAATCATCAGATTGAAAAAGAGAAATGTAGTAAAGGGCTTTTTATCAATAACACCAAACTCAAATCTCAATCATGGCCTCAGCTTATGGAAAGACAGAGTTAGTAGACAACTGTCTACTAACGTTGATGGAAAGATGCATTTTTAAGATGTTCGATGTTTTTGAACGGGTAGTATTACAGTCCACTACACAGCTGATTCATGATGAATAATTCAATAGTCTGATTTCTATCATAATTATTATTGGTGTTTGGAGGAAACTCCTCTTTTTTCTGTATTATCCTTAAAATGCAAAATTTAAAAAAACCTTATGTTCACGTCGACGCGAAATTCAGAAAGGAACATACCTGACAAATTTCATGAAAATTTATTGCTGCGTCTCGCTGTAAATGTGCAACAAATGAACATTTCAACATAAAAAGAAATGCAAAACCGTCGACTTGAATCTTAGACCTCACTTCGCTCGGTCAATTACAATATAGATAGAGGTATTACCGAAAGATTGTCAATATTTATTCCTTTACATAAATTATTACAGAAAGCATGCAACTTTGGCCTCTAAATTCAAATGTGAAATTTATCGAAAAGCATTTACAAAATATAGTGTAACTATGGTCATTACAATGAATATACTTAAGAGGATGATTTGTCCATGTGCAGGGAGGAGAAATCGAAATAAATCAGACATGTATGGAAATTATTTGGATTATTTATTTGGATTTCCGTTGAATAATAATTATAAATAGAATAGAATAGAATAGAATAGAATAGAATAGAATAGAATAGAATAGAATAGAATAGAATAGAATAGAATAGAATAGAATAGAATAGAATAGAATAGAATAGAATAGAATAGAATAGAATAGAATAGAATAGAATAGAATAGAATAGAATAGAATAGAATAGAATAGAATAGAATAGAATAGAATAGAATAGAATAGAACTTTATTTACACTTCACAGCAGAAAATGAACATAATACAAGACCATTCTTCTTTTGTAACTTTTTAACAAAATACACAAATATTCTGTACTGAATATAATATTATATCATTATTTTCCTCTGTAATCTATCTTTCCTGTAGCCTATTGAAGGCAAAATAATAGTTCTTTAGGCTTAGCCGTAGCCGTCAGCCGGGTTGATAGGTTTCCTTCATTATAAACAAATTACCAATATTAAATATTCTCACACCAATTTTTTTTCGCCCTTATTCTTCGTAGCACTTCGTACCTTTTAAACAGCACTGAACGATTATTTTCGAAACAAATCAATACATGAAAATGCGTCAATGTGGCTGGACTAGTCAAACACGAACAAAACAATAATTCAACTAAAAAAGCAATTTAAACTTTGGAAAAACATATTCAATAGGTTCTCTTTCAAATTGAATAAAATTTGCAAACAGAAAAAAATATATATATACAGCATATGTATTCTTAATCATATTATATTGGGAAACCATTCATTAACATCTATAAAAATAAAAAGAATTCTAACAACGCATCATTGCAAATAACCAATTATAAACTTAATATTATATCAACTCATTATCATCAGCTTATCTTTTCCAATGAATTATGAAGCGGGGAATATTCATCTTGATGAAGAAAAGGACATTATTCCAAAACAATAATCACTTTGAAAGATAATTACAAGAAAAAATCGAAAAGGAGAAAGAATAACAGAAAGAAAAATTGAATAAAGAGAGAAAAAACTTTATCATTCATGATTTAACTTTAAAAATTGAACTCAGTTATCAACTCTCGCCTGTACCTCCAGGCATCCCTCAAATATCCTACTAGACTTGTCCAACATTTCCCGTTTAGATATTCGATCACTGTCTCCCTCTCTATTATCGCTCTTCCCAGATATTTCCTTCTTATTTCACTCAAAATTGTACAACTACCGATAAAATGATAAATATCTTCAGTTTCTCGACTGTTGCACATCGAACAGATACCGATCCCCTCTTGTCTGTGCGGTGCATGATTGAGTGGCAACAGTCCTCCTCTGGCTTTAAAAATCATCGAGATAACATTCCTTTTGGTCTCATCATTTATATAATTTCTTGTCGTCTCGTCAATTTTTATATCTGTATAAACTCTGTGGAACTGAGATCGCTGCCGTCTCTCTAGCCACTTATCTTTGATTTTCGCTTTTATTTTGACCATTGCCCTCTCCCACGTCACCTCCCACCCGCGCCTGAAATCCACTGCCTGCCAGCTGTCCGCTGTTATCGGCAATTCAATATTCAACTCATTCAAAATCCGTCTCCATTCAGCATACCAGCCGCACTTATCTCTTAAACAGTGTCTCGCTATCAGTGTTCGATATCTTTCACCTGGTAATTCAAATGAATTCAATACATATTTAATATGAGTCTTCAACGTGTAGAGCCACAATATTTCCTTCCCAGTCTCCAAGTATACGATATAATTTGGCGTATTACTAGGTAATCCAAATATTTTTTTAACAAAAAACCTAAGAAATATTTCTAGCTCCTCTCTTTCCGCATATCCCCATACCTGCGCTGCATATGTTACCACTGCTCTACTTATAGATTCAAAAATTCCCCATTTCATTGATATAGGAGCTTCATCATTTGAAATAAGTTTTCGCCACACACTATTTATTCCAAATCTGGCAGCTGTGAGCTTACATCTAAAGTGTTCAGTGAGGGATAATTTTGAAGAAAAGACAACTCCTAGGTATCTATACTCATTAACTGTTTCCACAGCTTCATTTCCATAGTACCATTTCTCTCGTTCTCCTAATCGTCCTCCTCTTCTGAAAACTACAATCTTAGATTTGTCCATATTTACTGTGAGATTCCACCTTACGCAATATTCCTTCAACCTATTTATCATCGACTGCAGCTGCCGAGGATTCTCAGACATTAATACTACGTCATCTGCATATAACAACGCATTGATTAGCTTCTCACCAACATACAGCCCTCCACCAATAAAGTCACTCAAGTCGTTCAAAAAAAGTGTAAATAGCAACGGGGACAGTAAGCACCCCTGCTTTAATCCACTCCTGATTTCAAAATATTCAGTTAAGTGACCCTGTACCCCATGCCATACAGTTGACTTCGTATTTCGATATAGATTCCTCAGAATCGCAATGAATTTAGTCGACACTCCCAGTTCACTGAGTTTGAAAAATAACGCTTCTCTGTCAACACTATCATACGCACCCTTGAAATCCACAAAGAAACAATAGAGTTTCCTTTTGGGTCTACTCAACGTTTTCATCACTATATTAAATAGAACAAAAATATTATCCATAGCCGAATAACCTCTTCGGAAGCCACACTGATTCTCTTTGATAATCTTTTTTCTTTCTTCCCAAGACTGTAACCTTCGCAACAATATTGAAGAGAACAATTTAGCGATAGCATTTATAAAAGATATGGCTCTATAATTATTAACGTCATTCACATCACCTTTTTTATGCAATGGGAATATAATTGAACGTGAAAACCCTTTTGGTATCTGTCCGCCTCTGATAATAGCATTGAAAAACATGAGAATTATCTCTTTGTAATTTTTTGACGCATTCTTGTAAAACTCGGCCGGAATTCTGTTATCACCTGGAGCCTTATTATTACGCATGGCCTTGAGGGCATTTTCCAATTCATTCATTTCTATATCACTGTCAAGAATTTGATCTTCTACATTGGCCGCCGCATAAAAGGTGACCACCTCGCCAACCGAACCAAAAACTCGTCTAAAGTGTAAAATCCACTCCTCCGCAGTCACGTTCCCTGAAATCTTGAATTCTCCACTTTTAAATTTCTTTATCAGCGCCCACAAATCACTGGAATCCTTGACTCTCTTAAATTGCTCCTTTATATCACTATAATACGCTTGCTTTTTACTCTTACATAGCAGTTTATATTCCTTAGCTACCTTCATATAATTTTCTCTGACTTGCTGTGTATTTGATGCTCTGAACACTTTCAACAGGCTGAAAACTCGTTTTCTCATAGCTTCACACTCTTTATCGAACCACCTCTCTCTCCCTCCTTCTCTCTTTCCATTAGATTGGGGCTTGTAATTTGCAGCTCTATATACAATACTATTTAACAATTCATAAGTCTCCTCACAGTGCTCAGGTATATTATTTATTTCTCTACAAACATTAGACAGCTTGGATACATACTCATTCTTCTTCGCTTCTTTCCACTTCAACTTTGGTAAGAGTGGTAAAGTTGTGTTCTCTCTTCCTTGAGTATCTATTGTCATAATCGTAACTTCAATTGGGAAATGATCAGAAAGGACTTCTGGCACAATACAAAATTTTCTAACTTCCTGCGCTAAATCAATAGATATGCAACATAAATCAATTACTGAGGCCCCTCTGCCTCCCATGAAAGTAAAATCTCCTCTCTCATCCCCACTCATCCTCCCATTCAGAATGACCAAATTGAAAACCTCACAGAACTCTAATACTTTCTTCCCTCTCGAATTGATCACAACATCCTTCGACTCGCGCTTATCACTCAATGCATATCCCAATTCTACTACATCCGTTAATTCCGATAAGTCCTGCCCCTTACCCACTCTACCATTAAAATCTCCAATCAGAATCATATTATTTTTATTATTCTCATGCTCTATCATGAACTCCCATAATTTATTAAAATCTCTCTCCCACTCCATGTCTCCTCCACCACTTAGGTAAATTGGTACTATATAATAACCACTTTGTTGACCAGCATTCATATGAATAACTTTCATCTCCTGCACATGTATCACTCTACTTACTCTCTCCATCCCCCTTCTAATCCCTATCAACTTTCCTCCCTTTGCTCTACCCCAAATTGATTCTCTTACTGCAAATTCCCAATGCAAACTATAACCTGCAAAATAGTTTTCTAAATACAATTGATTTCCTCTCTCAACAAACGTCTCTAATAATACAAACATATCATAATTTCTAATAAAATTATAAACTTGAACGATCTTACCACTTAATCCAGCCACATTGTACGCTACTATACTACACTGTCCTCTTTCACACGGACTGACGGCGTTATCTCAGCAGTTGTGGTCCTCGCCCTCGTCTCTGCGCTCGCCCTGGTCACACATGCTCCTGCTCACGGCCAGCCTCACACTCTCGTCGAACATGGTACCGATCTTCTGTAGCCCGTCCTCTCCTTCCGAAATCAGCCCATTCTCTTCATCCAACGTGAAAACCTGACTATTCACAATTAAGCGATCCAATTCCACCGAAACTCTCACTCCAGGAACTTGTTTTTTCAATTCCCCAAGAACTCGGAAAAGCTTTGATCGTCTTTTTCGCGTGTCGAATGCAAAGTCCTTATGAATCACAAAACTTGTACCCTTCAGCTTCCTACTGTTTCTACTGATGAATTGAACGTCCTGATCGTCTGGAAAATGTGCAATAATTGGCCCGTTATTGATTTTCTTGCCTAATGCATGTGCTCGATTAACCCAGATATCTGCTCGTGTCCCCAGATGACTCACACAAAAGTCTTTAACAACCCTCTCATAATCCACCGTTGCACACTCATATTTCAACCCACGAAAAATTAAATTGTTCCTTCTTGATCTATTTTCGAGATTCTCAACACGTTTGATTATGAGATTATTCTGTTCTTTAAGAGCAACAACTTGATTTTTTAAATGTTTGTTTTCATCAGAGAGTTGATTCACTTTATCAATTAGACCACCTAAATCTTCCTTCGAGGCTAACAATGCAAGTTTTTTGTCCATAGATTCACTAAAACGCTTTTCAAAACGTTCAAACATAGATTCTAAAACGTTCGAATCCATACTACCTTCTCCTTTTTTACCTGCTCCTTTTACACTTGGTCCTGTAGCACGTTTTTTTTGTTCAAGCTTTTCAAGCTCAGGCGAACTTTTAGCTCTTGGTCTCTTCTTAGCACTTTCGTCCGGTGAGAAATATTTCACTATACTGTTCTTATCCATTCAATTTTTCAATTATCGTAACGCCACGATGAAACCAATATAAATTCACACATTAATTGTCTCTAATAAACTTATTACGGATAAAAGATTGAGGTTAAACACGCACCAAATGAACCGACTGAGCACGATCCGTCCGGGAATAGAGATAAGAGAGCAAAACAATTTTACGTCCGCTCCGTTCAACAGCTCACTATCAACTCAAGTGTTAATTTTTTTCAATGCTCCTAGAGATTTCTCATTAAAGCTGGAACGATTCAAAGTAGGTTGATCAACTTGAAGATAAAAAAACAGTAGAATGAGGAATGCTACCACAAAAAAAATTGATTAATAGGTTAGGGCATAATAAAGCATCTTGTAACGGAAAAAGGGGACCTGGCAGAAGGAGAATTTCATGGCTGGCAAATGTGAGGCTATGGTTTCACCAGTCATCTGCAGAGCTGTTCCGTAGTGCCGTCAACAAGATCAGGATAGCCATTATGATCGCCAACATCCGAAACGGAGCAGGCACGTGAAGAAGAAGAAGAACATGAAAAATTTGAAGGACTTCAATCACGCCTTCAGAGAAACTTATGCTCCAACATTGATTACTGGAGTTGAAATAATGGCAGAAGAGCAAAAGAAAAAGAACTTAAATAAGCATTGCTTGCTTATGATGATTATTTCTCCGAGAAGATTTTGTGAGGGAAGACGCTCAGAAGCAGCAGTTGTAGCAATTTCTTACATGATTATTATAGCTGAGATTTAGCGATGTTCTGTGTACCGATGTTTCATTCATAACTAACACCCTGTCATGTATAATTTTTGAGAACTTGTGAAATTCATGAGAATAGTAATTGGTAAGCTTTGTGAAGTTCTGGTAAGCAGTAGGTTCTTTTCATTATGTTCAATCATAGGAAAAGGTATCGTTATTGAATTATTTATTATTTTATTTTAAATATAATCGCATCATTGGTCTCTGGTATTTTTCGCAAGGCAGACGTCTCCTTCTCAAAAACACGAAAACATTCTATGGAATAATATTATCCATTCATTAAAATTACTATAAAAATATAATTATAACTATATTAAATATAATTCATATTTCGAGTATGCAGTTTTCCAACGAATAACTTACCATGTAGAATATTTTACATGTTGTAGTACTTCAAATTTTTTCAGAAGAAACAAAACGTGACATTTTTACCAAAAAGACGTATACTGAGAAGTAAAACAAAAGAAAATCTGAAAAGAGCAATGAATAGAATATAAATAATTCTTGTTTGAAATTGACTTTGAAATTTAATCAGAATCATAAATTTCTAACAATATTTTAATAGAAATGCAACTGGCTATAATGAGATTCATAAAGTCAGTATCGGTATCGTATCTTTAAAGGTCAGTATCTGTTGAAAAAAACGGGTTTGTGATCCTTATATGACTGTTATTAGAGGAAGAGGATAACTTCATTCATTTTCTAACGCAGAACCGATGATAAATTAATGTAAAGTATGTAGAAGTATGATAAACCAGGCACCAGAATACTGAGTGTAATTCATGGAAACGTATAGTTGAATCATGAAGAGATATTTATCTTCATTGATACTTTTATACCGGCGTAACTTGAATCAAAACTATTATTTATTTTAGAAGGCGGTGAAAAATGTAAACAAAACGAATGACAACAATAATGCTCTCCCATGAAATTCACTGATTTAGAAAGAAGGAATCTAGGATATTTATAATATAAAAACCACCATTCATCAATTATCTGCAATGAATCATCAAATCGAGCTGATTCCGATAAACAATAAGGAAGACATAACCTGTAGAGAAAAAATTTATTCAGGAACAAAATAGTTATTTGTGCAACTAGTGCGCAAAGTGACAGTTTGCTGCACCGAAAGAAACGTTTACGCCCGAGCCGTAGGCGAGGGCGGAATAGTTTCTTGAGTGCAGCAGAGTAACTTTGCGCACGTATTTCACATTAAATTTTTCCTACAGTTACCATTCAATATGAAAAGTGGGTAATTATGGGTAAAATTCCTTGAAATTCATCAAATGTTTGTGTGTGTGATGCTTTTATTAATAAAAACCTTAATTTATTTAAAATTGAATAATGTAGTAGTAAATGAATGAAGGCGGCTGTGTGCTAAATGTGGTGGCTGTCAACTGCTGTCATCCACTGCCTTGATATTATGACACACGTGCACCACAACACTATAGCAGCCCAGTCAGTGCAGTTACCAACTTAATTTTGATTTTGTTGCACTGGTGCTCCATATAACCTACTAACTATTTTGCGTTGCCATGTTGCAAATCTGGAGTGCAGAAAAAATTTTTCCCGCACTAGAGCGGAAAAGTGATTCTTTGCGTTCTGTAATCAGTGCAGGAATGGTCACTTTTCAAGGTAACTGTAGGAAAAAGTTTTTTCAAGTGGAGAAATTTCTACTCACTTTTAATTCTCCAGTAATTGTTAAATTCATGTATCATTTAGGAACCTTTTGAGGAAATTATTCAGAACACAATATTCTCATTGAATCTATAATGATTATTAATTGATCTGATAGTTTGATTAGAAATGTAATGGATTATAATATGACAGCTTAATGAGAGAGTTGTCGACTCTCTGTGAATGAACATGAGGTTACAGTAATGAGCATGAGTAATATATGAGCATTTTTTATTATCTCCTCCGATTCTCTTGAATGGAAGATATTCTCAAGGGATAGCGAAATCTTATTTCTCATTTGAATGATATCAATAATAGAATACATCGAGCTCTTGTAGTTTCATTTGTCTGCTTCAATCAATAGTAGTCCAGTCAATATAGACATAAAAAAGGGGGTGTGCTTGCAATTTATATTGTAGTTCTCATTTTTTTAAAGATATTATTTGGGTACATCAGAGAAGTCCAGAACAAATTTCTTCATGCAAAATTTCCTTGTGCTAGATACAGAGTGGCCCAAAAACCTCGTATTTTCGGCTCATCTTCCAGTTTTCAGCAATTTCTGCCAAATATCGTAATCGGAGAGAAAAATTTGCTCTTGCCTTTTTTATAGATTATAGAGTTCTGAATAAGATGAAATCATTCGGACTTCTCTATCTCCAATTGATACTGAGCTATGATTTTTCAAAAATGAGTGAAATTTGAAGAGAAAATCAATTCTGATGAATTTTAGTATTCGATTAACAATATCTTCCGATTGTTACCATTTAGATGTATGATTTAAAATCCTTCTGGGCGTATTTTTGTGCTCTACAATCTGAGATCAGGTAGAGCGCTCTACCCCATATAGATTTCCAGGTACACCTGACAACAATGCTCCTTGTATTGTGAAAAACACTTAATTTTCAGCTTCAACCATCATCACCAACTACATAGTCTTCTCATTGATATTTCGCACAATGACATAAGTTCATGAGATTATTTTCTATGAGAATCACCCCTCAGATGCACTTCATTTCAGTATTTCCTAGTGGAGAGGCGCGCTTAAAGACACCTCAAGGATCAAAATTTCGAACACTTATAACTTCTGACACAATGCTCAAATAACATCGTGTTACACTTCATTCTTCTCGGCTTGTCAAGTCGGTCCAAAATCATGCATCATAAGTCAAATTCTGTCGAAAAGTGGTAGATTTATTGTTCAGTGTACTTAAGCCCATATTCCAATACATAAAAAATGGTCAATTTCTATATTCAAAGCTATGTATCTCGGTAACCCCTCATTATGAAAATCATCACTTGATCTTGAAATGTACAATATAACTTCCTCTTTCACCTGTTGTAAACTATCTATGGAAAAATATTTTCGTAGAGTGAGATTTGATTGTTGAAAAAAATCCGGAAATAGTAGATATTTTTATCATATCAACGGTTTTGACAGTAACATTTATACCCAGAAATTACCTTGTTTTGGGTAGAGCTCGTTTGAAGGACTCCCAGTAAAGATCGTATGAACTGGTGGTGGGGATGGGCTTGTCTTTTCTCAAAATAGCCTACAGCTTATTCTATCACTGTTCGGGAATTTTTGGTATTGGTTAAGACAGTTTTGATCCATCTCATTAGTTCAGATGGTTTGATACTTTTATATCTTAATTGTAGAATCATGTAAACTATCAGTGAAGCCAGGCTGATGAGGGGCATCTCGAAGGTATGGTAGGTGATTTTCATATGATCCGTTCATTTGAACATGCGCTTCGCGCTCGGAGGGGGGCTTCGCCCCCTGCACCACCAGTTGGGTGGGTTAGCAGCCTCATTTGAATTCATTTGAATTCCGATCACAAAAATTGATTTCACATAGCCAAACGAGTAGCCTTTCACATTTGTTTTATATAATCATATTTTTCTTCTTTTAGTATCTTAAAAGCTAGTTTTATTGTGTGATTTGATTCTGAATATATTTTTATTTGAAGTAATGTTATCATAATTTGAAGATATTCGCTCTTCATTTCAGTTGTCAATTACACCCACCCAAAATCTAGTAGTTTTATCTCTTGTCACCCTTACATTTTTGGTGGAGGCCTATTCTTAGCTTACATAGCCTATTCGGTGGAGGCGCCTTTCGCCTTACATATTTGGCTTACAAAGGTTACTTCATAAATAGGTAAGAAGATCGGAGCTCGGATAAGAAACTGTCTAGAGTTGTCATTGAACGATTGTAACAAGGCTGACTGAATTCCAGACCTCAACCAGATATCTCATCAACTCATGAAAAGTACGTGTTTGCTATACTTTCTATGCATTACTCGCGCGGGGTGAAAAAGACCCCACAGAGAATTTTTTGGTATACTACTCTTGCCATTGGCACAACTGTCTCAGTAGATAGGTGCCTGTTTCAGTGTGTATTTGATAAACATGCACTCAGAACTCTACTTCCTGTAACAGCTTTTCAGTGATAAATCATCATTCAAGCTGTTGTCATATTCACGTATTCCAATTTATAAAAGTTCTATTTTTCAGGCTCTAAATTTTGTAAAATTACGTGAAAATGTTTCAATAATTAGTGAATTGAGTGTAATATTTTTGTTTTCTATCCAACTTCTCAACCGTCAAAATTCTTAGTGTCTGTTGTTCTTGAGTGAAAAAGGACTAAATTTGAGAAAAGTGGAATTAGAACCTCATTTCGGACTTTGAAAATAATATTATCTGAATTTGGGAGGAAAATAGTACAAGGAGTATCCTTAGTTTTTCTCTCCCATTCAGTCTTGTGAAAATTAGAATAATGGATCAATAAATAAATATTATCTTGCATCCAAAAATACAGAGTCTATAACAAAAGTTTCAAGACTGGCCACAGAATAAATTGATCATTTTATAGTCCAGGCGCAAATGTCATGAATAAGGCACTCTGTGGTCATTTTTCGGTAACAGTCGTGGAAGAAGTCCCAATTTCCTCGTTAGGTCTAGCATAATAAGGATCGTGATGATGATAAGTCGGAATCACAGGCTAATACCAGTATATATTGAGAGTCATCTGTAGACTGAGATCGAGGGACTCAAGTAAAGCATTTTTCAAAGACCTTAAAATACTCACACTTCCTTCCATTTACATTTACCAGCTTGTAGTTTTTGTTAAAGTAAATATCAGTAAGTTCCAATTTTGTACAGATAATCATGAATATAATACTCGAAATAGAAATATCATTGCATTTCCAATCCATAGAAATGTAGCTTTTGAAAATACTCCATTTTATTCAGGAATGAAACTCTATAATAGGTTGCCAACAAACATTCGAAACATTGAATCAGTCATTCTATTCAAGCAGGCAGTCAAAAAAATGTTATTAGAGAAAAGCCCATACGCAATCACAGAATTTTATTAACAAGCAAATTGATTTATATATATATATATATATATATATATATATATATATATATATTTATATATTATATATATATATATATATATATATATATATATATATATATATAATATATATCATTACCTTCCTTAATGATAATGATACTTGACACTTCCTGAATAAATATTTTATTTTTTGATTGTATGTATTATAGTATTAGTGTTAGTACTGACAAGTTACCTGTCAAATGGGATTATTCCCAAAATTGATGTAATGTAATGATTATTAATAAATAAATGATTAAATAAATTTCAATAACCGTTCAAGATATTCAACCGTCTTTTGAACGAAAATATTTCTGATATCTCCCTCTACAATTCTTGTTCGATAAAAGTTTTCTCTAAAACAGATAATTATTAGTTATAACCTTCAGAAGCCCTAGAAAACCTTTTCTCTTTTTTTCCAAATTTCATTTTATTATAACTTTCTGGTGCAAGAGATACAGAGATATTCTCAATCTTTCAGATTTCAAGAGTTTGGAATTATTCTACCATACTGGTAGTATAAGTTGTTGGAATGAGATAAATCTTTCGGATATTCTAGTATGATAATTTTGGAGCCTAAATCTTATGTAGCCTTTTGAATCTGATTCCAAATCTATGGAATTAGGATCATTTATCAGCTTTGTAACAATATATCTTTATGCACTGTAACGTCAACAAATGTGTTCTCCTTTTTGTGTAGTTGAGAAGTTGATAATGTGGTAATTATTCATATTGAATGAAAAAGACTAAGAAATTGTCAAAAAACCACTGATTTATTGATAAGTAGAAATACCGGTTTCGGTTATTACACCATTGTCAATCTCTGATAAACTAAAACTAAATACAAGAGCAGCAAAATTTATACTAGTAGGCGAATACTGCTATTGGTCGAGGGCATGATCGCCTGCCATTGGCCTAGCTAGACAGTCTCCTCCCCCTCAACGGTGTGACAAAATGGCGGCTTAAGCAACAGAATCGCCATGATAATAAAATTTACTTTTTAGTACAAAATAAGAGGGGGAGGAGACTGTCTAGCTAGGCCAATGGCAGGCGATCATGCCCTCGACCAATAGCAGTATTCGCCTACTAGTATAAATTTTGCTGCTCTTGTATTTAGTTTTAGTTTATCAGAGATTGACAATGGTGTAATAACCGAAACCGGTATTTCTACTTATCAATAAATCAGTGGTTTTTTGACAATTTCTTAGTCTTTTTCATTCAAAATGTGTTCTCCAGCGCCCTCCAAAGAAAACTCTGCATGTTTTGTCATCATTGAGAGGCTTTGAACAAGAAACAGCTGTTTTGACAGTAGCTGCCAGCTCCCAGCATAGAATGAACAAGCAACATTCAAAAAGTGCATTATATTTCTACACTAGCAGGAAACCCGTGCTTTGCAAGTGTCTATTTTAAAACTTGACAATCTGAAGCTTGACGTAATGAAATCTTGAAGAATTGAAATAGGCCTATAGCCATCCTCGGTTGATAAAAATGTCAAGTTAATCAGTCCATTAAACGTCAATTGTTATTTGTGCAACTAGTGCGCAAAGTGACAGTTTGCTGCACCGAAAGAAACGTTTACGCCTGAGCCATAGGCGAGGGCGGAATGGCTTCTTGAGTGCAGCAGAGTAACTTTGCGCACGTATTTCACATTAAATTTTTTCTACAGTTACCATTGAATATGAAAAGTGGGTAATTATGGATAAAATGATGGCTGAAATCCATCAAATGTTTGTTTGTGTGATGCTGTTATTAATAACAACCTTAATTCATTTAAAAATTAATAATCCAATTGAAGTTGAGATTCAAATTTCATAATATTGTGTGTTTGCTACATTTCTCATTGCTTGGAGTTGAAATGATTATTACTGTCAATAGAAGAAGAGTATTATTTATTATTTAATGATGATAAATTATCATTTAATTATGATTTAGATAGACATTATTCTTGTTTTGGATTTCTAGATTGGGATTTTATCATAAATGTAGGGTAGCCATTGAAATGATTCATACAAATTTGGAACGATTTTATCCATACAATATTATAATGTCAGCAAGTTTAGGTATTCTAAATCCTATACTATAAAACGAGCAATTTCTGCCTAGATGTTTTGATGTTTAAATGTTTAGATGTTTATGTTTGTATTTCACCGGATCTCGAACACCGGAAATTTAGAACATAGTAGGATTATAATATAAAAATTCGATTGCACTAGGTTTCATCCCTGGGGAAACTCGCTGAAGGACATTGAAAGAATTTATCAATTTTAATCCTGATTAATTCCAGTAGAACCAATCAGATAAGCTATCTTCTTGAGATGGTCTTCTGTGATTTGTTTCGTGAAATTAATCAGGATTAAAAAACATGCTTTTGTGAGAGAAATTTTTGCATTCCTCTGGGAATCAATCTCAATCCACTGTGATTAGATGAACTATGAATATTTATTATAATTTCTTCTTTCATAATAATTTTTATATGCTTTTGTAGGTACTCCAGAGCGGAGCTCGGTGCCCCGATATTTATCATAAATTGGAACAGGTTGTCACTGATGTTGTGTTGTTGGTAGTATTTACTTTTAAACATTACAGGAGTAAATAACACAAGTCGGACAAAATGTATCTTTGAATGGTTTGGTTTTTGGAATAAAGATATCATCTGAACAAGTACATTTTGTAAATTCTATTTATTAATACCAAATATCGGGGCACCGAGCTTTGCTCGTTATTTATTCATTGATAAACAGAACTCAATTCTTTAAATGATTGGGGAAGGACTAACAGGCACAGCCCAAAACTGTTTCTTCCCCGAATTTTGATTCATACACTATAAAATTTATAGTTGGAATATTTAATATTCCAAAAAGTAGGATACACTTGAATTCAAGTGAAATTTTTAGTCCAAATATTTGAAAACATAAAACTTCTAATTTGGATTGTTTACATACCAAATTGAATAACAAAATAACACTCACTAATCACTTAGAACTGTAAAATAATGATTAACTTTGAATATTAAGATATATACCATCTCATGTCAACAAATCTGATTACTGTATTTTGATCGGGTCAATTAAAATTTCTAGATTTCTCGCGAGATACGATAAGCTAATTGATTACACAGCTGATCTCCCACACAGGCACACGCATCTTCTGTTATCGACAGACGACGAAATCATCATCTATTTTTCCAAGGATGAATTATCCTTTTCATGTCCTTCAGGGAGTTTTCTCAGGGATGAGACCTAGTGCAATCGAATTTTGATATCATAAACCTACTATATTCCGAATTTCGTGAAAATCGTTAGAGCCGTTTCCGAGATCCGTTGAACATAAATAATCATATAATCAGATAGCCAAATATAAACAGATATACAGAAATTGCTCGCTTAATATAATAGGATAAAAAACTTATAGTCCAGTCAAATGGTCGTTTTTCAGGAACCAGCCTCGAAAGAATTTTTTTCTATGGTGTTCTATATGTATTTTGGGGCGCTGAATTCTAATCTGAAATTTGCTGACACGCAAGAGGGCGACTTCACCCCCAAAATTTTGGACTTTTTTAAGTTTTCCATTTAATCTCGAGAACCTTGAATTTTTCGATAAAAAGCATTCTCTATATAACATTAAAGATAGTTAAATTTCCAATGAATTGAGTGGTAGCGCAGGACTACTTCTTGGATTTTTTATCTGAAGTGTTCCAAAAGATACGTATGCAACTTTAAATGTGCGAGAAATTTGTGATATTTCCCCCATTTTCACAGTCTCGCATATGCAACGGTGCGTATCTTGTGGAACACTTCAGATAAAAAGTCCAAAAAGTAGTCGATGTTGTGATGAATTTTCTCCTCTTTTCACTCCCATAAATTATACTTCTGTTTCCTATACCGTTCAAAAGTTACAGCCAATTGAATGATTATCTTTATTTTCTAATTTTTCTTGCGATTTTACTGTTATTAAAGAGTCTCTAAAATGAGTACAATACATGATAGAAACTTGCGATTGGTCTTAAATGAGAGAAAATGTCATGCTCTATAAGCTGAGTTGCCTTGAATTGATCTTGCATTATTGTTTATATCGAAAAACTGTCGAGACTGTGAAAATGAGAAATATATCGCAAATTTCTTGATTTTTGAAACAAACATATCTTACTTCACGATTATATTTTTACAAAAATCATTCACCTCCCATAAAAGAGGAGATTCTTTTCTTCAAATCAAGACCAAGTATCATTTTGAGTTACCGAGACACACAGTTTTGAATATAGAAATCGGTCATTTTTCTATGCATTGAAATATGGGCTGAAATACACTAAAGGAGGAATTTCCTATTTTTTTAACAAATTTTAGTGACATGATACATGATTTTTAACCGCCTTGACGTGCTGATATGAATGAGCTGAAGTACGAGGAGATGTGATCATTCAGTCAAAAGTCATAAGTGATTAAAGTTTTGATCCTGGACGTATCCTTATGTGTGCCCCCTACTAGGAAATACTGAAATCTAACGAGTGATTCTCATAGAACATCACCCATCAGGTGATTTCAGCCGAAATGTGTTTCTTTTTTGTTAGGAAGGCCATGAAAAGGTATTATAATGAAAATTTGAATTTTGGCTGTAGGACATGATTTTCTATTTTTGGGTGTATTCCCCCTCCCACCACTACTAAATTCAAAAATACCAAAGGAATTCTGTTCAGAATTAATATTGTTAATTCACGTGATGTGTGGCTTTCTATCATTACTAGAAAAAGATCCTAGTTGTATAGGGTAGAAGTGGTAGGTTTGCATAATTTTGAAAACCCCTTAAAAAATACCCCTTTTTTTGAAAACTCTTAGCTCCGGAATCAAAAATCGTGGAGTCCTGCGCGACCACTCAATTTATTGAAAATTTAATTATGTTTTATATTTTAGAGAATGCTTTTTTCGAAAAGTTCTCAAGATTAAATGGAAAACTTGAAAAAAGTCCGAAGTTTTGGGTTTTTTGGGAGTTTTGGGGATGAAGCCGCCCTCTGGCGTGTCAGCAAATTTCAGATTAGAATTCAGCGCCCCAAAATACATATAGAACCGTTGCGAAAAATTCTTTTGGGCTGTTTCCTGAAAAACGACTATTTGACTGGACTATTATACAAAACAGAAAAAAGTAATGAAGCATTACAATAATTACTTGATTACTGTGTGGTAAATAGGGTGTAAATTTGAAAAATTAAAATTGGCTTCAATTGATATTTTTCACAAATTTTTGATAAGAGAAGTTTTTCCTTCTGTCAAATTCACTAGAGTTTGCGATGTTGTTTATAATTGCATTCCCATTTCAGAGACATTAATATCATCATGAAACGCCTTCGAGATTAAAATAATTATTAGATTGAAATGTACATTACAATTTAACTTATCATTGTGCTTTTAAGAAAATTAAGTTGCAACAGCAAGGAAACTCAAACAAAGGACCATTGAAAATTAATTAAGCAAAGGAAATCAGAATAATAGTGGATGTTGAAGTTATAATTTATTTTTGTCAAAGATTTACCTTCAAACTCATAGGCTTTGAATTACCAAAATTCCTGCATACAAAATATTACCAATTGTATTTTTTATGCTTTATATTGAGTTACACTTAGTAAAATATAACATTGTAAAGGTGGGAAAAAGTATTAAAATTAACTACATTAGGATAATATCTCTATTTAATACCTTGATTTTTTAGCCATGATTCAAAATGTTTACATGAAATATAAAAAAATCATGCCCCCCCCAAAAATGTTGATGGCGCAAATTGCGCCATGCCCCCCCCTTGTGGGCACCCCTGCCACTTCTTAATGCAATACAATCAACAATAATAATAAGAAAATACAGCAGAGATCTGAAGTTTAAGGTAAGCCTACTGGTGAAACTCATCCTTGACTGAAAATTCCTAATAATTTTTCCAAAATTCATTATTAAAACTGTTAGATAATATATTTCTTCAATATTAAACCATATAGAGAAAACATTAGGCCCACTCAAGATTGAATCTTCGAATGTTTTCTCTATAATTTGATATGAATTATTTTGTAGTTTTGATACCGAACAATAGAATACGATGATACTATCATAACCCCATTAACATTGTATGATTTATAGTAGCATAACCTTAAAATTTTGCTTTCAAAATTGTCAACTTAACATTATTATTATTTTTTTTTGGTGTGGCGGAAAATAGCATTCGCAACACAGGCAAAAATGTTTTTCCGGCTCTCGAACGCTTCAAGTTCTTGACTTCGTCTCGAACTTGGAAACCACGATCTCGAGCTGGAAAACGTACATTTTCGAACCTAGGTGCAAAATATACTATTCCCGCACTGGAGCGGAAAAGTGAATCTTTGCGTTCTGTAATCAGTGCAGGAATGGCCACTTTTCAAGGTAACTGTAGGAAAACATAATTTTCCTTTCCCGTACATGTATCAGCCAATTCTAGATTTATTATAGTACTAGCTATCAGGCTCCGCCCCCTGGACCCCCGACTGGTTCGTCCAAAAATGAGATCAGCGGGCTCGCTTCGCTTGCCTACATGTAGACCACAGCGGAACCTCTGTACCGAATTCTGGACCCCCGACTGGATTGTCCAAGAATGAGATCAGTGGGCTTGCTTCGCTCGCCTGCATGTAGACCTCAGTGGAACCTCTGTACCGAATTTGAACGTATTATGTCAATTTGATCTCGAAAAACACCTGTTACTATATCGGCGTATCTTTGGCGAACAAAATTCTTCCACCTCAGCTTAACCTGTGAACTGAATTTTTTTAAATATATTTCCATCAATTATTGAAAAAGGTGAGGAAACACAGAAAAGCTGAGAAAACGCTAATTTTGGGCATATATTTGGCGTTATTTCAAATTCCTCCTTACACAACATTATTGTAGTAAATTAGAACATTTTCTGTTTATTTATTCTCGATAAAGCTGGGAAAACGTTGAAAACGCAGATTTTGGGCATATCTTTAGAAATTTTTCCAAATCCGTTCTCATTGCGCCTCTGAAGGGCCAACTGAACACATCAACCAAATTTTAAATGTTATGTCATATTTTTATCATATGTTAGGACGATCCAGTTGGGGGTCCAGACCAAACGTCTGGTTAAACGGATATGGCGAGCGAAGCGAGCCTGACGGCCAGTAATATAATATTCCCAGGAATAGCTCTGATCGAAGTAGCAGTACCCAATCAATTTTTCCGCGATAAATCAGGACCTCCTGAATAGATATTTAGGAGGTACTGGATGAATTGGTATTTAGGAGGTCCTGGATGGATGCATTTCAATCTTCGACTTGGTGCCAACCTAACAAAGTCAACTCAACTTGCCAACCTGACAAAATTTTTAATTTTTGTTTCGAAGAGGTACTCTCTCTAGATTATAGTTCTATTCCAACATATGGTTAGGACATTCCAATTATAATTTTAAGATATTTGAATAAGAAGAATATACATGCTAAAAGACAAACTTTTAACCCTTAAAACACACCCTTAGAGTCGAAATATTGCCAAAAGATTTCTTACGTGCACCTATAAAGGGCCAACTGATCATACCTACCAAATTTGAACGTTTTTGGTCCGGTAGATTTTTAGTTCTGCGAGTGAGTGAGTGAGTGAGTCAGTCAGTCAGTCAGTCAGTGAGTGAGTGCCATTTCGCTTTTATATATATAGATAGTCTACAAGCGATTTGGGAATGATGCAGAGTTGGTGAAGGAAAGTGCTATCTGCTCTGTCTGATGACAGACGAGGATAGCAAACCATAATGTCAATCATATGCTTACTTTCAAACGTGAATCTCATCATAGAGTATTTCGTGAATTTTTTGGTGGGAACAGTCACTTGAAAAATAAATAGCATTATACAAAGAATTTGAATTATCATAAATTAAGCTGGTGATATTTGATTAATTAAAATATTTGACATTCAATTTCACTCATATTTGTTTTTCAGCTGGCACTGCGACTATTGACACATCATTCACTTTATGGTCTGATACAGAGTTGAACATGACGAAAGTACCTGTTGAGAAAGGACAGTCAAAGCAAGGTAAAACATCAAGAGTAATCTGTTGCTTTGGTCGAAGTGAAACTGCTCCATAATCAACGCTCGATAGGAATGGCTCATACAAAGTGTCCAATGATGTGGTGTGAATTTTGTAGATTTGGAGACTTTTAAGTGAGATTCACGTGAAAAAGTCAGTGAAAATGATAGGAGGCTTCAGTTGTCATATGTTTCTTTTTGACTTCCTTCCATAATATATTAAGCTGTGTTCGAGTTATCGTGTAATATTATGGCACAGTTGCACAAAAGCCGGTTGAATTTTAATCGTGATTAATTCCACGAGCACCAATAAGCGAAGGCTGTTTCGAGGAGAAGGCAAGTCTGATTGGTTCTTGTGAAATTAATCACGATTAGAATATTCAACCGGCTTCTTAAATATTAATAATAATAATAATAATAATAATAATAATAATAATAATAATAACTTTATGTGTACAAATAGACAAGTTAGAACACATCTACATATACAGAATAATAGTGGGTTTTCAACGTGTAGAATGACTGCTCAAGGCCTTTGTAAGTTGCACAAGTCAAAAATGAAAAGATGAAAAAGTTCAGGTACATTGATATAAATGTCTTCGAGTTGCTCATGTAATAGGGTGGGAGGCCAGGGACTTTGTTAGCACCCTATTTTGTAACAAATAAAAAGTATATAATAATTGCTTTTAAAATCTCTACTCAACTATTAACCTGTTTAAACTATTTGAATCCACGGTTGAGAGCTTTGGATGGATTCGTTCATGCAAATGCCAAGATCTTCACTATTGTTTAACAACACCTGTTTCAGAAACAAGTAACTTATCACGAGCCAGGAACGTGAGATGAAAGATTTCGTAGAAATGCTACTGATTTATTAGTTGAATTATACAATTATCGGTCATCTTTGAAATTCTGTTACATCGAATTATAATATTCACTGTAATCAATCCGGTTATTTATTCAATTACTTGTTTCAATATTACAACATTAAAAATTTAATTTCAAATAATATTTCTCAAATTACCACTTTATCGCAATTATTCATAATTGATATTCAGTCAAGAATTTGCTAACTCACTATACAATAAATTTAGGGCCTCGGTCAATTTATCTGGTCAATCTATTCGAGCTTAATAAAATAATTTTGGCACTCACCATTGAATTGAAAATTCAACAAATAAATCTGCACTCCCAATCACTCACGCTTACATTTCAACTTCGGTACTATATTTCAGACTATATGCTTTTAATTTATACAAAATAAAATAATAAGGAGATTTTTCATCTAATTAAGCCGAAGCCTGAATTAGAGACCGAGACCTAATCTGCGACTACATGAGTTCTTCTCGCGGTGACGACTCGATTAGAACTGCCGCTCTCCTACTCAAATTTTTCGATTTGCAAGAAAACACGTGGAGCGCCCGGCCCAATAATTCCAGGTTAAAACGTCGTGGGGTCACATGGTTCGAATACATTTCTAAATACGTTTGCATTAATTTCATTTCGAAATTCAAGCCAGTACTATGGAAATGCTAGAAGACTACAATAATTTGGATGGATAAGAAGCAAGTTAGCAAATCTTTTATGGCAACACAAAATTTAGGTGCTTACTTTGTGCATGAATAAATTATTCAATTATCAAGAACAAGGTTCACGTGAGTTCATATTGGAAAAATTTAGTCCAATTTTGATCAGTTCAACAACCTGAAAGGAAGGCACAAAAAAACTACAATACAAACCTCTCAATATTCCCCATATTACACTCAAAATAACAAATAACATTGTGTCGTGAGATTGTGACGTGCAAATTATCAGGACAGCAATTGCGCCAGCATTAAAAAACATATTCTGTAAGAAACTTTAGCTTCGCTTTAAAAACCTTCACTGACTCAAAAAAGTCTATTCTTCCAGAAAGCTGATTTGCACTTCCAATGCTTCTTTCTACTGGCGATGCTTAGCTTTGTATGACGGGTTTGAACACATGAAACAGTCCAAAATGTCGAGTCAGTACGATCAAGTCAATCCCACGTTCACCAACGCAAATTTGACCATGAAGGCAAGCATGTATAAATATGGCATCGTTCTTCTTCCTCCGCCATTCCAAGTATTCCAAGTCTATGGCCAAGCACAGCTCCCTGTAGGATAAGTCTCCTGAGCCTGGAATGAAGCGTTGCATCGAGTACTTAACGAAGTCCCTCTGTAATCCCTCCAGCACAACAGATGTGCAGAGTTATCCCGGTTCCAGATCACCGAGGCGTATTCCAGATGGCTCCTCACAAGTGCTGTGTAGAGACATATCTGTGTATTGGCATTTTGGAAATTCTTTGAAATCCACCTCATGATGCCAAGCTTCCTCCTAGTCTTGGCCACAACATTCTCCACATGTTGAGTGAACAGTAACTTGGAATCAAATTGAGCTCCTAGATCCTGAACACTATTTACTCTTCTTACCTCTTCCCCTTCAGTCTTGTATGTAGCTAAAATCGGGACAATTTTCCTGATGACAATGTCATTGTCAATGTCTTTTTAGTATTCAAGGATTCAAGGACAGTGAATTTCCCTTGACCATTTGATCACCTGATCAATATCCTGCTGAAGACGTTGTTGATCTCTACTAGTGTTTATATAAAGGCATTCAGTGTGATTACGACTGTAGACAGGATACTTGCGAAACATGTTAATGAGATAACTGACATTAACCAGGTGACACATTGGATCTATTATTTGTGGGGCATTGACTGTGCTACAGGAGCTGAGAATTAATCTGGCGTCAAGGGTTAAGAAAGATAGCTTTTCTAAACAACAGTGCGAATCCAAATGGGAAATACGACTTGAGAAGAAGATAAGTGACTTGAGAAAACGTATTGGGATAGTCACAAGTTATTTGCAAAACCCTGGTAGAGCTTTAAACGAACAGAAGACTCGAGTAGATGGAATCATTGTGCAGTATGTTGAATCTATTCAGTAAAGCAAGTTGCATGAAACACTGAGGTTGCATATGGTCCCATGGAAGCAGAAGCTGGCAGCGTTGGCAAACTGATGTCAGAGGTATACACAAGCTGAGGATAGAAGGCATCAAGCAGCCTCATTCGCAAATAATGAGGGTTAATTCTACAAAAGACTGAATGAAGATGTTCTTGAAAAGGTGGAGCATCAAAGTGCAGAAGCATTGGAGAACGTCTGGAAGTCCATTTGAGAAAGGCCAGTTGTGCATGATGAAGATGCATACTGGATGAGGCAAGTGGAGAATGAAGCGAGGGAGATACCAGTCATGCCAGAATGTATCATCAGGCCAGAAGATGTTGCTTTGGCAGCAAAGAAAGCACACAACTGGATGGCACCTGGACCTGATGGAATTCAAAACTATTGTC
Organism: Nilaparvata lugens; assembly: GCF_014356525.2. Classification (NCBI taxonomy): domain Eukaryota; kingdom Metazoa; phylum Arthropoda; class Insecta; order Hemiptera; family Delphacidae; genus Nilaparvata; species Nilaparvata lugens. Next base: position 4,168,657 of record NC_052505.1, read on the forward strand.
TCAAAAATTTCTCAAGCTCTCATCCTGTTGCCGCAAAGTTCTTTGATAACCTTCCAAACTCCGAGTCAGAGATACCAGCAGGATTTGCATCAGGCTTGACCTATATGATACCTAAGGGAGAGGGTGAACTCAATCCTAAAGTTTACAAGCCGATCACCTGCTTGAATAGTCTATACAAGCTTTTGACCTCCATTATCATCACAGAAATTGACAAGCATATCACAGAGAACTGTATAATTGCCCCAGAACAACTTGGGTTCAAGAGGAGAGCAAAATGATGTAAGGAGTTGCAAGTTGTTGACTCCTTCATTCCGGTATCTCCCTCGCTTCATTCTCCACTTGCCTCATGCATCTTCCTCATGCATAGCTGGCCTTTCTCAAATAGACTTCCAGACGTTTCCCAATGCCTCTGCACTTGGATGCTCCACCTTTTCAAGAACACCTTCATTCAGTCTTTTGTAGAATTCACCCTCATTATCTGAGAATGAGGCTGCTTGATGCCTTCTATCCTCAGCTCGTGTATACCTTTGCCAACGCTGCCAGCTTCTGCTTCCATAGGTCCATATGTAACCTCAGTGTTTCATGCAACTTGCTTTTCTGAATAAATCCAACATACTGCACAATGATTTCATCAATTGAGCCTCCTGTTATTTGAAGCTCTACCAGTGTTTTGCAAATAGCTTGTGACCTCCTCAATACATTTTCTCAAGTCACTTATCTTCTTCTCAAGTCGTATTTCCCATTTTGACTTGCACTGTTGTTTGGAAAAGCTACTTTTCTTAACCCTTGGTGCCAGATTAATTCTCAGCTCCTGTAGCACAGTCAATGCCCCACAATAGATCCAATGTGTCACCTGGCTTATGTCAGTTATCTCATTAACATGTCTTGCAAGTATCCTATCTACAGTCTCAACCACTCTGAATGCCTTTCTGTTATATGGAACCTTGTTCAGCTGATAATGACATTCTATTGCAATTCCTGCTAACTTATAAACATTTCACAGCAATTCCTGCTCAACTCTACCCTCATCAACTTCGAGTGCCTCAGTCACAGGAGCTATTACCTCCTCAGCTTTCACTGCGATGTTAGTATCTACATCAGCATTCTCTTGTACTGCATCCTCAAAAACTAATGCCTCATCATGTGAATTTCCATGATTTTCCCCACCATTTAATGTGTTTATTATTATTATTCTCCTGTTTAAAGTTTTGCTTGACCACCCTTTCCCTGGGCTTTGACCTGCAAGGAAGAGTGACAAGCGATTTTACCAGAGTGACCTTGTCCTTGTGGTAAACACATATATTATTATTATTATTATTATTATAATCATTATTATTATTATAATTATTATTATTATTAATATCATAATTATTATTCATTTTCATTATATTATAATTCACTATTCACGATTTCCTGGGGTTTCAAGATAGTGAGGTTATTCCATTATTTGTACTATCACTATAATTATTTTATTATTCTCATCATTATTATTGTTAGTATCATTTTCATCACTCTATTCTCAATAAATTATTTATCATGGGTTTGGAATTATAAATTATTTGTGTGTCATGCATTGAACCAATATTAATTTACTTTCACCTTTTCCCTCCTCATTGTAATTTAGGCATCATGGAGTAACTATATCCAACAATTAATCTCCGCATACTGAAATGAAATAAATGAGTTATTTCCATTGAAATCTATAAACAAAATTTTTAACTATCAGTAAACTAGTAGTTCTGTGAACAGTAGAACTCATGCAGTTATAAACCACAGCCTCCTCTAATACTGTCAATCTGAGTGAACTAAGTCCTGTCCTGACGTGTACGTGTCGGGGTAAAGTCATATATAGCTTCACAAATAGAAAGGAAAACAGAGGGAAATAGTATCGCACTTCATTAAATATTCACAATGATTCAGTATCACTAATAAAATCAGAAGAGAACGATATTTGAGTTAGATTCAGGAAAGTTAGTGGAGGGGCATAGAAAAGGTATATGAATAATTTGTAATATCTAATATACAAAGAAAGTAGAAGGAATTGAAAAAAGAAAGAGTTAGTAAATTTCAGAAAATAATGATAATTTAATCATCAATTGAGCAGCATTATTTTCCACAAGATTGTTTCCACCAAGAAATCTTGGTCTATTGCATGGAAGTTTTACAAATAATTGATGGAATCTGGCATGAATATATTATTATTTAGAATTTCATATAATAACATTAATGCTCAAATGGATCCCCCACTTCCTAGTTCTTGGACTTCAAATGATGACCTCGAAGTTTCAGTGGAAAAAGCTATTGGACAAGATGTATTAAACTTTTTGAAATAAAAATAACTCATTAACTTATCGAGTAATCTCCAAATCATTAACGGCAGTGCTTGACGGCATATCGGTGTGTGAAAAACTAATGGCTGTTTGGGTTAGCTCACCGAGTTGAAAGCAGAGAAAAGTTGGGAGAAAATAATATGCTACTTCGAGTTATCAATTGCATGCCTCATTTCTTGCAATCAATAGTCCACACAAAAGCTGATTTTTTTCAAGTTACATTGATTTATAGATTGCATGCGTCTTTGCATGCAATTTATAATCCACTCGACAGCTGATTTATGATGAATAATTTCTAAAGTCTGATTTTTACGGTAATATTGGCATTTGAAGAAGACTTCTTTTCCTTTTGTATTATCCTTAAAATGCAAAATTTCAAAAAAACCCCATGTATACATCGACACAAAATTCAAAAAGGAACAAACCTGTCAATTTTTTTGGAAATTTATTGCTGCGTTCTGCTGTAAATGCGGAACATAGACATAAACATAAGAGCATATAAACATAAAGAGAATTGCAAAACTGTCGACTTGAATCTTGAACCTCACTTCGCTTGGTCAACAATCGATTTAAAACTCAAAACTATTTTTCAGAATTTAATTGAGCATCAGAGGATAGAAGAATGCCTGTGACTCGAAAATTAACAGCATTCAAGTAGTGGCTCACATCTTGGCAACAGTAAAATTTAAGATTCTTAAATTCTTGAATTAAAGATTATGTATATAGGATGCTAGTAGACAACTCGCTCCTCTCTCACAGGCATGTGCCCATAACAGGAGCCTCCAATGGAATTTATTCCCATTTTTTACATACAAATGTTTTGTTAATCTTTTTTGGAGAATAAAGAATTTCAATTTCAATTCCATTCACACTTGAAAAGTCACTCCACGTTATAGGAGACGAATATAGACCAACTATAAACTCGCCATCTTCAATGTATTTTCAACCAGTAACAGAACAGGAAGTACTGGAAACTATCAATACTCTTCGAAATGATAGTTCCCCAGGTCTTGACGGAATTGACAAAAGAACTCTGAAAGCAGTAAAAGAGCACATTGCAATACCGCTTGCAGATGTTTTCAATAAGAGTCTTTCAAGTGACATCTTTCCAAATTCAATGGAAGAAATTTGTATGAGACTTCTACATGAAAGAGGTGATAGATCTGAACTCAACAACTATAGGCCAATAGCATTGGTCAGTAATATTTCGAAGATCCTTGAAAAACTTGTAAGAAAACGATTAGTTAATTATCTTGAATCAAAAAACATGTTGTCACCCAATCAGTATGGCTTTCGACAAAACAGATGTACAGATGATGCTATATTTGAGTTGACAAGGTCCGTATTTGGATAATGGTAGGAAATGCCTTGCAGTATTTCTGGATCTAGCAAAGGTGTTTGATACAGTTTCTCATGGCATCTTACTGAAAAAGCTTCAGGCTATGGGTGTAAGAGGTGTTGTCTCAGAATGGTTCAGGTCATATCTGGGAAATCGTAGGCAGAGAGTCAGGATTGGGAGAAACCAAAGTGCAGGAAATAGCCTTCCAGTTAGCTTCGGAGTACTACAAGGAACCGTTCTTGGACCAATACTCTACCTCATCTTTGCCAACAAGCTGTGCTCTATGGATGTCAGTGGCAAGATTATCACCTTCGCCGATGACACAGCAGTATTATTCCAGGGAACCAGCTGGAATGATGTCTTCAGGAACTTGGAATGGGAAAAGTTACCTCCTGGCTCTTCAATAACATTTTGACGATTAATGCCTCAGAAACAAAATTTATTGCTTTCCCACTAACAGACTCCAAGAAGCCTTCTAAGACAATCAAACCACATCATTGCAAATTGGATAGTATGAATTGTAATTGTCCTTCAATAGAGCACACAAACAATATGAAATATTCAGGAGTCATAATAGATGAATAAACACATTTCACATCAAGCGGCTAAAATCAGAAAACTAATTCACAAATTCATCCAACTCAGGCAGCTACTATCAATAGACATGATGAAAAATGTTTATTATGCAATAGTTGAGTCCATAGCAAGATATGGCATTTTGGCCTGGGGAGCTACAAATTTCTGCCACATCAATCCTTTCTTCAAAGTTCAGAAGCTAATTTTGAGGATAATAGGACGCAAACATCCACTCTTCCCTTCAGTACCACTATACTCCGAGCTCAGCATCCTCAGCATCAGACAGATTTACATTCACAGACTTCTAACATTCACCAGAAATAACCCACAACTCTTAATCAATTTGAATCACCCACAAGGAACACGCAGAAGGAACATGGACTTGGCAATTCCCAGGATGACAGCATTAGCTGCTTAGAATTCAGCCACATATTTAGGACCAAAAACTTTCAATAAACTGCCAATAGCTAGCTATTAAAGAAACAGTTTCAATCAATTCAGCGAATCGAAAACAAAAAATTGGCTCCTGTCCAATAGAATCGATCATTCCAAATAGAATAGATAGGAATAGAATCAATCAAAACAAATTCCTTCAAAAAATAATTGATAATAATACGTTTTGAGGGAAAAATTAAGAACAAAAAAATTGGGAACAATCAGGATTTGAACCGAGGAACCATCGCTCCAAAAGCGAGCATTTACCGTTACACTACACGGACGTTCAAAAATTATTGTCTTGTAACAGCATTATAGCCTCCTCATAAGAAACACATACTTCTGGGCTACAATAATGTAGCCTATGGAACTTCCTGTACGGTAGCATAGATGAAATTTGAACATCAATTCTTGAAAATCTAGAAGGAAAATTGAAATTTGGGCTTCCAGGTGCACAAGATTGATATTTTTAGAATCTATGTGCGAAATTTGGAGAACTAAATCATTTCTGTTTTTCTGGTATGCAATACACAAGTTGACATGTTTTGATGCGAACAAACGAACACACGAACAAACACAACCCTACTCTCTCTCTTATTATATAGATGAATCCGCGATTCATGCATATCTGGATCTAATTTTTTACATAGGGATGATACTCTTCCTACAAAATATCTTCCATCTTCTTCGAATTCCATTCCAAAAGTATCTAATTCCTTTTCCAATTTCCACAATATTTGAGAGGAGATCGAAAAAATTCAATCAATTTTTTTCCACTGGCATATATTCAAAATTGTTCTGTTGAGTCAATTCGTTCTCAATAGCGTCAAAATATTTCTCAGCACTTCCTTCCAAATAAAGCAGCAAATATAATAAATTATCCTTTCCATCCCAACAATTGGCTAAGGCAACCTTCTCAAAATAGTTGAAAAATTCATCAATGTCAAATTCTTCATCTTTCCCATCAAAAGATTCCAGTAATAGTAAAGGTCTAAGTTTTTCCATTGTTAATTTGTTCCAATCCAATTCTATCCAATAATAATAATAAATTTCCAATTAATCCGGTTTCAATAATCATTAATTATTCTCCATTCCTCAAAATCTCTTCAATAATAATAAATTCCCTATTCAATTCTTCCTTAATAATAATAAATTTTCCATATCATAAAAAATCTAAATCTCTCCAATGGTTATCTATATAATAAGAGAGAGTAGGGTTGTGTTTGTTTCTTTGTTCGTTTGTTCGCATCAAAATATGTCAACTTGTGGATTGCATACCGTAAAAATGGGAATGACTTAGATCTACAAATTTTGAACATAGATTCTAAAAATATCAAAATCGTGCACCTCGAAGCCTAAATTTCAATTTTCTTTCTAGATTTTTCAGAATTAATGTTTAAATTTGTTTCATGGTACAACATACTACATACCTACATTGATGTAGATGTGTTTGTATAAAGGAAGCTCACAGAGAAATTGATACACTGGTAACGATGTGTTGCAATATGTGTTTCGATACAGGAACCTCATGTTTCGATACCGGAGTTTTGATACAAATGCTGGCAGCTTATAGCGATTGTGATAATATTATATTATTGTGAGTTGTTAAGTTTAGAATATCAACATTTCATTGATTATCAATGTTTCAAATCTTCGAAAAGCTGTTTTTGTCATCTTTAATATGATAGTAGACATTAAAAATCATCTACCATACAACACTACCGCCGCCGGTACGAGCAGTGAGTTAAATATTATGTTATAAAATTATGTAAGAGTTTCGATTTTAAATGAAATCAATACAATAATATGGCCAACATACAATAATAATATTGTTCCGTGACAAATTCCTAAATCGGTGAAATATTGAAAACTTTTTCTTAACATAAGTGATGTACTGTATTTCAGTATGATGAAGGTTAGGTACGGTATCGTATGTAGCCTACTGAAATCCGTGTATCAGAAACGAAAATTTGTTAAACCCAATTGAAGAGCTATATTATTCAGCTCTTTGAACAAACATTTTAAATAATACGTGTCGGATTATTTTGAACAAAGTGCTATAAATAATCATTTACCAGCTTTTTTTGGGGCGAATTCAATAGCAGTCCAAAATTTAGCAACATTTTATTTGAATATTGCCGGCATGTTCTGCAATTTATTTGTATCACTTAATAAATAGATGCAAAAATCAATGGATATCGTTATGAATTATTAGACAAAAACGAATTGAATCTTTTTTAAATGAAATATGCCACATTTATTTTCATTCTAGGTAATAAGGATAATGTGATATAACGTTAGTTACTAGACAACAGCTTTCGTGGAGTATTGGTGAAGAGCTCGGCTCCAAAGTGAAAGGTTCTTTGTTCAAATCCCAAAGAAGTTTTAATTTTTTTGTTCTCAAATTTTTCCCTCGGAACATATTATTATAAATTATTTTTTTAAGGAGGCTGTTTTCATCACGATTGAACTTGGATTTTATCAAATAATTATTCAATGTAAAATTTTGCAATAAAGTTAATTATTAATAGGTATGGTAGTATTATAAGAAAGGAAAGAACTAGCTTAAACACGTAGCTTATATATATTATATAAACTCATGTTATTTCAATTATCCACTGCATACTGCTGTATATTACTGAAAGTTAATAACCCTGATCTACTTTCAGCCTACTTCATTTCATTAATCAATTATTTGATCTTATCTACCTATATAATTATTTTACTTTATCAATTTTCTGTTTTTTTCTCTTAAATATTCATATTCATTGAAACTTTCACAATATTTTTATTAATAAATAAATTCTTAGTTTAAATAATGAAATTAACGTCTTGTTAGAGAGTTGGTGGGGAGGATATTTTTAATATTCTTTCCGAAGAATGGACATTGATATGTCCAAAGCTCTGCCAATTTATGTAGATACATAACAATATCATTATTATCTATAGTTATTATATTACAAATTGCTTTTTCATATCATACACAGTTAAATAATTATTTTCTTAGTCTATATTATGTGAATTCATCTATAATTTTGCTGTATTGTAAGCTATTGTATATAAGTGTATAAGCCAGTATATATTGTAATCTACATGAATAAAGTACTCAATCAGTCAATCAAACAAACCCCTCCACTGGGGGGGGG
>NC_052505.1:4176582-4207380 GCF_014356525.2 Nilaparvata lugens
TAACTTCGGCAGTTTCCCTCTTATATCTGTCGGTAAGTTGGCTGTGTGTTTTGAATCAACCGCGCTCACCCATGGCCATCTAACATGCCACTGCCATCAGCCGCAATGATATCGCCAAGCCCATTGTAGATGGCACTGCTCTCTCTCTCGGCTTGTTCCACTCCCCACTACTACTTCGCCCGTTTCCGTTTTGTCAAGATGGCTTGTTCTAAAACGTGCACTAACGCTACCAATTTTTCCTCCCTTTGAAAGAACTTATAAATGTACGACCTCTTCGCTGCGACATGGGCCCATGTTTTCCCCCCAGCCAGTGCAAGTGATTTCTTATTACAATAACGTGCTACCGCCTACCCGAACGAGAAAACCGCTGTTACAGTCCACTGCGAACCCGCCATCCTTGTACGAGAAGCTTCTTAAAGGTAACGACTTTATTTTGAGCTACTAAGTAACGTGATTTGAAGCCCATTACATTGGCTCTAACACGATTCTGGTCCAACCAAGCCGCATGAAATTATTACGATCGACCTATGGATGAATCTTCAATTATTTTCGCATTCTTCGAATTTCTCAAGGTTGAGGTTAGATGAATCGAATCAGTAGCGTGCAAGCATCGACTATCGAAATATCGATCATTAACCGTCATCAATCATCGAGATATCGACTATCGACTATCAATTTTACTGAAACATCGACCTAGCCTCAAAATTTTGTTTACAAAATTATTTTTTGAACTGTTTTTGAATGTTATTTCGCTGAAATGGCCGAGGTACTCTTGCTCAACAAGCTAAAACGCACTCAGCTGTCGCTTTGCGCTTTAGCCAACAAATATGAATTTGAAATACCGATAAAGTTATGCGATTATTATTTGGACTTAAACAAAAAATTTGAAAAATTAGCTGATGATTTTAACAACTTACAACGTGATGAAATGCCTTTAGCTACTTGACCGAATTCGATAACGTTCAAAAGGAATTTCAAGACACTTTTGATCAAATTAAATTAAAAGAAGAAGTAAATACCTGCACTCCTACTGAATCTAAAGCGTCAAATTTTATCAAGCCGCAATTGTCCATCCCAGTATTCTCTGGAGACATGGAGCAATGGGCTTCCTTTAAAAACGTATTTGAAGCGGCTGTACATAATTGCAAAGACTTTTCAAATGATGAAAAATACTATCTACTTGTATCCTATTTACGTGGAGACGCCTTGTGCTTAGTTCAAAACTTTGCTGACACTGAAAATGCATACAAGCTTGCCTTCGAAAGTTTGCATAACCGATATGACAACAAACGCTATCGAGCTTATGCCTTATACAGCAAAATCACAAACTTTCAGCCGAAGGGCAGTCTTGTTGAAGTACTTAGACATTTTGCCATTGAATTAGGCTCAGCTAAGCAATCACTATTTAATTTGAAATTGAACCATGCTGATTTCTTAATAACAATGATTTGCCTTCAGAAATTGCCTAACGCTGTAAGAGCCAAATTTGAGAATTCTTTGGGCCCTGACGACTTACCTGCTTTTGACCACCTGATGAAATTCATTTCCAACCAAGAAAAATCGCTGGAGGTAACCGCCATCAATGAGGTGAGCGAACAGTTATCTAGTGCTAGTTACACCGCTATACCAACCGCAAAAGTGAAGACTGAAGATCATTCACAAGTAGTAAAACCGCAATTTACTGAAAACAAAAGTGGCAGCAATCTGTGTGTACTATGCAACATTCCTCATCCATTGTACAAATGTGAGCGCTTTAGGAAGGAACCTATCAACAAACGAATGGATATTGTCAAGCAAAACCGCAGATGCTTCGGATGCCTCGGGTCCCACCTCAAAGCCAAATGCAATTCACTGTCCTCTTGTCGTGCATGTAAATCAATCCATCACCATACCCTGCTATGCAAAAATAATGAGAGTTCACAATCCTTTTTAATTGCTGAACGCCGACCAGATCGCTACCCTTCTGGCTCTCATAATAGGCCTACCATATCTAGTTACCAACCAGCTTCCACCTCTGGAGGTGCTAGCTGTCGCTCCCCGCCACCAGGATTTGAACCAATGTCAACACAGCGGTTTACCGATGACATACACTCATCACAATATGTAAGTAATTCATGTTGTACCGATTCGAGAATCCCGCAAAACACGGCCAGTCCCTCACGGTCTTCTTCGTCACCTTTTGGCACAGCGCCTGTGACCAATATCTCAACCCCAACCCGCAGTTCATCCACCGGCATGCCGGACACCTTCAGTGGCTGTGCACAAGTGAAAGCTGTACACGCTTCTGCTTTACCGGGCACCGCTATCGTTGCCGTTGTTGATCAATACAACCGATCACAATTACTACGTGCTGTATTGGATTGTGGCTCCATGAGATCGATTATCACTACCCGAGCTGCCCAGCAACTTGGTATCACCATCATGCCCGCACGCATTCAGATTAATGGTATCTCTGAACAAGCGACCGCTGTAAAAGGTACCACTCATTTGACACTGCTATCTCGACCGCAGTTTAACACCTTTCTCCAAACTGAAGCCCTTGTCTTAGAGCAAATAGCTGGTGACCTACCCGCTTTTCCAATCAGCAGTGAGCTCAAAACCTCACTTTCACATTTGGATCTCGCTGACCCTGGTTTTGACCAACCCAATAGGATAGACCTCTTGATTGGAGCTGACATTTATCCTAATGTATTTGTTTCTTCCGCCAATGCTATTATACCAGGAAATCCCGCTGCCTTCGCCACTATATTTGGCTATGTTCTGAGTGGAAAGCTAAATATTGAGGACTCGCCTGCTCCGCTTCATCAGATGCAACTTATCTGCACCATGTTTGCCCGCGAAGAACCGCTTGCTGAGGTCATGAACAAGTTTTGGGAGACTGAAGATGTCCAAATAAATGCGAAACTCTTATCACCTGAAGATGAACTCTGTGAACAGCTCTATGAGTCCACTACCTACCGCAATGATGAAGGCAGATATGTAGTCGCACTCCCCTTCAAGCCTAGCGCGCCTGTTCTTGTTTCAAACCGCAAGCAAGCTTATCGAAGTCACCTTGGATTATTAAAACGCTTGGAAAATTCTTCGGAACTAAAGAAGAAATACGACAACTTCATGACAGAATATCATGAGCTTGGCCATTTGGAACTTGCCAAATCCGCTTCTGACTATGTGATTCCACACCATGCAGTTTTTAAAAATAAGGACCCCACTCAGAAAATCAGGGTGGTGTTTAATGCTTCCAGCAAGGATACCAATGGGCATTCACTAAATGAGAATTTGTTACCAGGGCCAAAACTGCAGTCCAATATTATTCAAGTATTGACCAAATTCCGCACTTACAAGTACATTGTCCTTTCTGATTGCAAGCAGATGTATCGCCAGATTTTGTTAAGGCCTGAAGACTGCCGTCACCAACATGTTTTTTGGAAACCTAATTATCATGAACCTGCAAAAGAATTTGAACTTAAAACCGTAACCTATGGGCTTACTTCCAGTGCTTATTTAGCGCAACGCACATTGCAACAACTTGTCAAGGATGAAGGAGAAGCATTCCCTCTGGCAAGTAAAGTTTTAACAAGTCAAACTTATGTTGATGACCTGCTGGGAGGAAGTAACAATTTTTCTGAAGCACAAACGCTTATTTCTGAACTGATTGAGTTATTGTCGCTTGGCTCCTTTGAACTTCGGAAATGGAACTCTAATACTCCTGAATTGATCGCTAACTTGCCTGCAGAATTTTTGGAAAATCAAGATTGTATGTTTGATGACAACGCTACTGCAAAAGTTCTTGGAATTGTCTACAGCCCGCTCGCGGACAACTTTCGCTATTTCATTTCTCCTTTTAATGGGCAAATCACTAAAAGAACCGTTCTATCATTCATCGCTCGAGTCTACGACCCCCTTGGGTGGCTCACTCCTCTCATAATGCTGTTCAAGCTATTCATGCGCACGCTGTGGTCTCAGCAATTAGCTTGGGACACTGAGGTTCCAGCCTCACTTCGAGCTCATTGGGAGCTGATTACCGCTGAAATTTCCCGTTTGGACAATGTTGTAATCCCGCGTTTACTCGCCTGTAACCGCTCTACTACCCGGCTGCTTGGATTCGCCGATGCCTCCGAAAAGGGGTTTGCTGCTTGTATATATATTCATGAAGAGACTGAAAATAGATATGTTAACTGCCGTCTCATAGCCGCCAAAAGTCATGTCGCCCCGCTGAAAACTATGACAATTCCACGCCTGGAATTGATGGGTTGTTTGCTGCTTGCTCGTTTACTATCCGCCATCTTACCTACGCTGTCCGAATATGATTTACAAGAAATTCGACTCTACACCGATTCCAAGACTGCCTTGGATTGGATCAACACACCCACATACAAATTGCAGATTTTTGTTGCCAACAGAGTACAGCAAATTACTCAGTTAACAAAACTTGAGTCATGGCATCACGTTACTTCTGCTAACAACTGTGCAGATATTGCTTCGAGAGGCTTGACTCCCGCTGAAATCGTCTCCTGCCATGATTGGTGGCACACTACCAATGCGTTTCGTTGTCTCGCCACTGACTTTCCCGTGTCCAATCATCTTGTTTCCAACATTGTACCTGAGATGAAAACTAACCCGCTGTACATTCTCGCTACTGTTGAAGAACCAATTGAGAATCGTTTGTATACCGCTATAGAACGTGTATCCAAATTTGGAAAGCTATGTCGTATTTTTGTCTACATACTAAGATTTGTCAACCGCATCAAACCAGCCCGTTATGAATATCGCTGCAAAATAGTCAAACAGATTGAAACCTGTGAAACGCCTGCCTCAATTGACACCACCGCCTGTGAAGCTGAAATAGCTAGAAAACTCATTGTTCATGTTGTGCAACGGGATAAATTTCAGAAGGAAATAACAGAGTTGAAAGCTGGAAAATGTCCTAAGCATCTACTAACGTTGCAACCGTACATTGATGATTACGATTTGATACGCTTATCTGGTCGTCTTGAGCACGCTCCGATTTCTAGTGAAGCTAGAAATCCATTATTGCTGCCGAAAAATGAGCATGTATCCTCACTCATCATTCGACACATACATCTTCAAAATTGTCATGCCGGTCCCCGCACCACACAAGCAGCTGTTTGCCAACAGTATTGGATAATCTCTGCCCGCAATCAAGTTCGCCGCATAATACATCAATGTGTCATTTGTAACCGCTTTTGCCGCACCAACCTACAGCAACGTATGGCCCCGCTACCTGCTGAACGAGTCACCGCCAATAGACCATTCAATTTAACTGGCTTGGACTTTGCTGGTCCTTTCTCATGCAAAACATCTTTATTGAAACGCACACAAACAACAAAAGGTTATCTGTGCATATTTGTATGTTTGACCACCAAAGCTACTCATCTAGAGTTCCTGTCCTCGATGTCTGTCAACAACTTCATCGCCGCTCTACACCGATTTATTGCCCGCAGAGGTGCGCCGCACACTCTGTTTTCAGACAACGCTAAGACTTTCACATCCGCCGCAAGAAAAATGTATGAGTTAGAAAAACTCTTGAAGACGATGCCCTCTGAAGTGAAGTGCTTTCTGTCTAACTACGGCATAAACTGGAAGTTCATTCCCCCTTATGCTCCGCATCAAGGAGGCATATGGGAAGCCGCCGTCAAATCCGCCAAAACACTGCTACACCGCTGTATTGGGGACACAGCTCTTACATACGAAGAGTATGACACCATTTTCGTTAGAATTGAAAGTATTCTAAATAGTCGACCGCTTACAGAATTGTCCTCTGAACCTGCTGAAGCTGCCTCCGTGCTCACTCCCGGGCACTTCCTAATTGGTAGACCTCTTACCGCACCACCGCAACCCATAGAGACGAAGGAACTATTGGTCGCACGCCGCTGGAGACTTACAAACCAAATGACCCAATATTTCTGGAATCGCTGGTCCAAGGAGTACCTATGCACCTTGATCAATCGCACAAAATGGAAAACCGCTGAAAGAAACTTGCAACTTAACGATTTGGTCATAATCAAATCTGTCAACACCTCTCCTCTCAGCTGGCCGTTAGGCAGGATTATTGCGCTACACCCTGGTAAAGATGGACTAGTACGTGTAGTCACTATCAAATGCGCATCTGGGAACATTGTTCGAGACATACGCAAAGTTCACCGCATCATTTGAAACCTTCTACAAGTTACCGCACACACCGCATGAAGACCGCCTCGCTCACATCCGTGAGGATTGTTACTGTCTACACCGCCGTTACTGTCTACACCGCCGTTCCTGTCTACACTGCTGTTTCTGTCTACACCGCTGCTCCTAGCTACACCACTGTTCCTGTCTGCGCCACCTTTCTGGTCATTTGTGCAACGCTCTCACTGTGTATTGTCACCGACCCGCTGGAGATTGTTTCCACCGCTATGAAAAACTGTTCGTTTTTGAGGGGGGGGTATGTTACCGCCAATATAACTTCGGCAGTTTCCCTCTTATATCTGTCGGTAAGTTGGCTGTGTGTTTTGAATCAACCGCGCTCACCCATGGCCATCTAACATGCCACTGCCATCAGCCGCAATGATATCGCCAAGCCCATTGTAGATGGCACTGCTCTCTCTCTCGGCTTGTTCCACTCCCCACTACTACTTCGCCCGTTTCCGTTTTGTCAAGATGGCTTGTTCTAAAACGTGCACTAACGCTACCAATTTTTCCTCCCTTTGAAAGAACTTATAAATGTACGACCTCTTCGCTGCGACATGGGCCCATGTTTTCCCCCAGCCAGTGCAAGTGATTTCTTATTACTATAACGTGCTACCGCCTACCCGAACGAGAAAACCGCTGTTACAGTCCACTGCGAACCCGCCATCCTTGTACGAGAAGCTTCTTAAAGGTAACGACTTTATTTTGAGCTACTAAGTAAGGTGATTTGAAGCCCATTACATTGGCTCTAACATGTATTATACAATATCAACCCAGTATAATACAGTATCATCTCAACTTGATACACAACACCATAATTTGATACAATACATCTAAACTTTGAATAAATTCTACAAACTATGGGATTGTATTGATACGGCATCATGTGTGGTGATGAAAAATGATAGCATTTAGCCTAACATGGGCCTAATATCGCGGCGTTTTTAGCGTCGCATTAACAGGGCAATGGTTCTTTCAAAGTACACGCGCCAATAACGCTGTGTATAACTTGGTTCAGCGTTGCCAACTCCACGGCTTTAGCGCTTGTATAACATTGGCCTAAGAAGATATCCCATGGTATAGGGCGTTTTTGTTGCAACTTAAGCCGATAGTACTAGTGGCTCGTGAAGCTATGTGACGCTGGTAGTCTCTCATACTGTGCCGTTCTTACACTCTCACCCCAATAAAACAGTAGACAGTAGTCGACTTGAGTTAACAAGACAACGGGAATATACAGTGTCACATAACAAAACAGTAATAATAAATAGTAACAATATCAGCAGCATTGTGAGCAAATTTTCCAGCCCGGGGATTTCTGGCTCACTAGTTTGTAGATTTTTTTGAATTATGACAAATATATTTGACCCATCAACACATGACATTATTTGAATGCTTCAGTTGCATTGTACCAACATTAGTAGACAGAATGACAAAATGCTTGAATTTTCCAAATGTTTTCATAATTATTGTAAATCAGAAACATAAAGCTTGCATGTCAGAAAATGTTTGTATTATATAATTTGACTATACGTCACCTTATGATTTCAAGAACGCGATATTTTCCTACTCTGTACTACAGCCTACGTCACGGCTCAGTTCCCCCACTCCAATTGTATGCCAACTCAAATACAATAAATGAGTGACCAACCTTCTGTCTACTAACTTTGGAATTTTACTACTTATTTTCCAAACTTATCAATATTACATATCAATATTTTCTAAACAAGTATTATTGATAGAAATATATTCTATCATCATCATCATCATCATCATCATCAATATCCTATACTATTAAACGAGCAACTTCTGTTTATATGTTTAGATGTTTGGATGTTTATATGTCTGAATTTCACGGATCTCGAAAACGGCTCTAACGATTCTCACGAAATTCAGAAAATAGTAGGTTTATAATATAAAGATTCGATTGCACTAGGTCTACTCCCTGGGAAAACTCGCTGAAGGGCATTAAAAAGATAATTATTATTCATCCTTGGAAAAACACCTGATGATAATTATTTCTTCATCTGTTGATGATGGAAGTGAGTGAGCGAGTTCATGTGTGGTGGACTGTGTCAAAATTATGACTCAGCTGTTGAACTTTTGTAATCATTCAATCAGTTACTTAGTGCCGGTTGCAAAAAAGCCGGGCTATTTTCAATCCTGATTAATTCCAGTAGATTCATCTATTTGAAATGGTCTTCTCTGATTTGGTTCACGTGAAGTTAATCAGGATTAAAATCTAACCGGCTTTTGTTCAACATGGCCTTTGTGAGGGAAATTTTTGCCTTCCTTTTGGGTATTAATCTCAATTTACTGTGATTGGATAGAATATTTCTGTATGAATGTTATAATTTCTTCTTTCGTACCGTAAACCGGGGTGAATAGGGACAGTTTTTCACGTTTTTTCCTCATAACTTACACAAAAATTAAATTATTCTGTTCATGACCTATCCATGTTTTGTACTCTTGGAATAGGTACATTTTGAGATAATAAAAAAAAAATTGCCCTCACCCCCCTTTTCAATACTTATTTTTTTATGACTGTCCCTATTCACCCCAACAGTGGGGTGAATAGGGACACTAGTTTATATAACATGCAAATCCCTTTTCAGACCTATTATGGGGTGAATAGGGACACATAGGAGCTTTTAAAAAATAAAATTACATATTTTAGGCACATATTTATTTAAAATAAACTAAAAAAGAACTTTTATATGGAAAAATACAGGTATTAGAAAAATATCTGTCAAAAAATAGGAACAATTTAAAGTGAATAGAAAATAGGTTTTACATTTCAGTGAAAAAATACCTTCCTCTCTTACTTGTAGGCTCTTTTAGAAATTTTGATACCTGTTCTTTTTTAAATTCAGTAATGTCCGGAACATCTGGAAAAACATGAACATTTTTCATTTTTGTTGATGGTTTTTCTCGAAGGAATGATCCCATGAACCTATCACTGGACAATTTTTCTATGACCTTACCAATGAATGTTTTCACTCCTGTATCATATTGAAAATTCACTTGCACCCAATTCCCTTCTTCAATTTGCTTTTCATCCTCCACATCCACATCCTCATCATCCACATCTTCATCATCCACATCCTCATTCTCCACATCCTCATTCTCCACATTGTGTTCTTCTGGTTCAACAACTCCTAAACTTGGCAGGGAGTTGTCAGAGGAATCATTGTTCATTCCTTCTGGTTCATCCTCCTCTTCACTTGAATTTTCTTCACTTGTCTCAAAATCCTTTGATGTTACACTACGACCAGGGGGGATGTTCAGCTTCTTCTTCCGCTTCTTTGCTGGTTCTATCTGCTCAGGATATCTCATTTCCTTCAGGAACGCTGTTAAGCTGTCGTTTATCAATGCTTCATTATCCACTTCATCCAGTTGATCCTCCTCAGATGGTAGCATTTCTAGGACCCTATTTCGGTTTACAGGCTGTATTCCAGCTTTATCAAATCCTGCTTTGATGTCTTTGTCAAGAGTACCCACCATCAAATGGATTGCATCTTTAAGATGTGCTGGAAAGAATCTCTTATCAAAAACATTGGACTTTGATTTCAATTTGGCCTGTTCCATTACTTTACGCCAACACTTTTTCATTGGTGCAAATAAAGCAATGTCCAGCGGTTGCGTTAGGTGAGTGGAGTTTGCCGGTAAAAAAATAAATCCAATGTTGTTCAGCTCACATAACCTGATCACTTCAGGAGACAGGTGGGAACTCAAGTTATCTCCTATAATCACTTTTTTTCCATCGATGCGACGGCAGTAGGGAACAACAACTCTCTGGAACCAATCTAGAAAGGTGTTTCCATCAATCCATCCCGACTTGGTCCTGTTGTATAGGGCTTCAGCAGGACCACCTTCACACCACAAATCATACAAATGTTTGGATTTGTAAATGACATATGGAGGCAATAGTTTTCCTGCAGCTGTAGCTGCAAACATTACAGACACATTCGATTTACTTTGGTTCATCACCCTCTCAGGGTACTTACAGCCCCTTTTGAATATTAGCTTACGACGACCAGGGTCATCCGAAAGAGCCGTCTCGTCATAGTTGATTATTGCTTCTGGAGTGATGGCATCCAGGTTTTTCTCAAGTTCATCGAAATATTCATTTATTGATTGATGCGAAACACCAGCCCTATTTTTTTTATATTTTGACACATTCGTTGAGAAAGTTCATCCTTGTGCCTCTTTAAAAATGAAACCCCCCAATCAGCTCCCGGCATGTTGTCCTTGAATCTTTTAATTGTTTTGCCTTCTCTGTCAAGGAAATATTTCACAAAGCAACGTAGGTCGAACGTGCTTAATGGGTAACCCCATTCACCACATTTTTTTAAAGATTTCACCAAAATATGTTCAATGTCTTTGCTGAGTGATGTTTGACCACCTATCTTCACTATTTCAGGTTCACCTTGAAGTTCAGATTTTTTCATATACCGTTGTAAGGCCGATTTACTGATTCCAAATTTTTCCTCGGCTTTTCGTAGGCTCATCCCTCTCTTCACAGCATCCAGAGCCTTTTTGACTTCTCCTTCATCCACTTGGAGATGGTGTTTGGTGCGAGGATCCTCTTGTAGGTCCATACCATTTTAACGTGCACCTGAAAAAAAATTAGGTTAGGAAGGTATGCACCAACTGAAATACAGCTATACTTACTAGAATAAATTTATGATTATTCATTGTAGTAATAAGTAATGTGGTAGTTGAGCAAAGTAATTCTGAAAACTGTTATAAAAACAGGCAAACAGTGGTTTTAGACAGTGTCCCAATTCACCCCATTTCAACATCAAAATGGTCAAAATTTTGAAAATATTTTTAGCATACTTTAATGTTAGTCAAGGCTTGAATATTTTATGTATTATTACTCACCAGAATCAGAGGAATACAGAAAAAAATATTCCAGGATGATCACTTGAACCTGCACAGAGCTGCAGACAACACTTTTTGAGGTTAAGTTTATGGCGCTTACAACAATTAAGAAAAACAAGGTCTACCAACAGTATAAAAAATCAAGTTGAACATGTTTCATATATGTTAATATGTACAGTAAAGTTCCCTCTATTAGAATAAATTAAGTTGAGCAATGTATATTTAATGAATGAAAAGTTATTGATAAATTAAAAAAATTCCTGGATTTTGTCCCTATTCACCCCTGCGTCCCTATTCACCCCGGTTTACGGTAATAAATTTCATGCTGTTTTACTCCAGAGCGGAGCTCGGAGCTCGGTTCCCGATATTATTTTCTTGTCAATGTTCTCTAAAAATATTTTTTCTAAAACCTTTGATATTAGCGGTGTATTAGTAAAATTAATGAATTGAGTTTGATTGTATTGTTTAATTTCCAGGCACCATTCTGCAGGCAGTTGAAATTTCGATTTGGGTGAATCTGATCACCGGTTGTCGGCCCCAAGTTTCATTTTTCTCAGAGTATATTCCTTCAACACGTCTATTTCAGTTTCTACCAGAAATGGTCACTTCCATTCTTAAAGAATATGCCTCGTTCGCCGGTGAGTTTCGTTATTAATTTCTAATAAATTATTTATTTAAAATACATCCTGAATGCATTGTTTACTACTAACATAGAGAAAAGATAGCATAAGAAGATATCCCATGTTTTGTAGAGTCAAAACTTCAAAGTTTGAAAGTGTTGTATCAAATTATGGTGTTGTGTATCAAGCTGAGCTGATACTGTATCATATTGTGTTGTGTATCAAGCTGAGCTGATACTGTATCATATTGTCTTGATACTGTATAATGTGTGGTGATCAGAGAGAAAAGATAGCATAAGGAGATATCCCGTGGTATAGGATGTTTATGTTACTAATTTCAATGTTAACTCAAGCCGATAGTCGTAGTAGTTGTTTTTGGTGAAGCTATGTGACGCTGGTAGTCTCTCATATTGTGCAGTTCTTACACTCTCACCAAAAACAACAGTAATAATAGACGATAAACGGCTTCAGTTGACAAAAAACAAGTAATCGGCTTGAGTTAACAAAAAATCGGCTTCAAATTTGGAACATGAACGACCCATATACCATGGGATATATCTCCTTATGCTATTATTTCTCTATGGCTTTATGTAATTGAGTTGTGTTTCGATATGTGAATTGAACTGTGTTGATTTTTATCTATAATGATTATATAGTATACTAGCCGTCAGGCTCGCTTCGCTCGCCATATCCGTCTAGCCAGGGGGCTAGTCCCCCTGGACCCCCGACTAGATCGTCCAAAAATGAGATCAGCGGGCTCGCTTCGCTCGCCTGCATTTTTCATTTGAGCATGCTTTATTCCTTCAGAAAGTCAAAGTACTGAGAAAACGCAGAAAAGCTGAGAAAAACGCTGATTGCGTATCTCTGATGAAATATCAAAGTCACCTCATCACAAAATTTTTAGACCCGGTACTTTGTACCGAATTTGAACATTTCCTGTCTATTACTTGATGAAAGAACTGAGAAAACTCAAAAAAAAACTCTAATTTTGGGCGTATCTTTGGAAATAATTTCAAATTCCTTCTAACACAACATTATTATACACCAGCTGAGCTTCTGTAGTAAATTTGAACATTTTCTGTTCATTTGTTCTCGATAGAGCTGAGAAAGCGCAAAATAACAAAACATCGCTGGAAAACGCAGATTTTGGGCGTTATTTCAAATTCCTTATAACACAACATTATACCCTAGCTTAGCTCCTGTACTAAATTTGAGCAATTTCTGTTCTAGATAAATCTGAGAAAAAGCAAAAACAAGCTGGAAAAACGCTAATTTTGGGCGTATCCTTGACGTTATTGCAAATTCCCTCTAACACAACATTATTACACCCTAGCTGAGCTTCTGTACTAAATTTGAACATTTTCTGTTCATTTGTTCTCGATAAAGCTGAGAAAACGCTAAAAAACGCTGGGAAAACGCAGATTTTGGGCGTATCTTTGGAAATTTTTCCAAATCCGTTCTTAGTGCGCCTCTAAAGGGCCAACTAAACATACCTACCAAATTTGAACGTTTTTGGTCTGGTAGATTTTTAGTTCTGCGAGTGAGTGAGTGAGTCAGTCAGTCAGTCAGTCAGTGCCATTTCGCTTTTATTATTGAACTCTCTTTCGCTTTTATTATATAGATTATTGAACTCTCATTATCCTATTATCCTTCAATTATAGTAAAATAAAATTGTATCAAAAATTGTTACAGGTGCCGAGGGCTCCAGGAATAGAACAGTGCATCGGGTTTTCAGAAATACTGTGATGCCCACTACAAACCTAACGGTAAATTTTTCATTATACTTTTTACGTTCTACAAAAATCGGCTCTTCAATTATTTTTTATTTTTGTGTAATCTCATTAGCGGCAGATAGTGATGTGTTAACTAACTTCATCTTAGCCCATATATGGACCTAAGATGACAATCAATATCAAACGGTCATTGTTAAGTGAAAAATGCAATCTTAAATAATTCTAGATGCTTTACAATCAATTTCGCAGACTATAATATTTTAATTTTGAATTTCTTTTCTTTTCCTTGAAGTAGGTTAACTACCTACTTATTTCAGGTAGTCTATTTTTTTGTAATTTCTATTTACAATGGTTTTTTATTTTTTTCAAATTCAAATTCAAATTTTATTCAAGTAAGTTACAATACATTCTGGTTCATACACGAATCTACAATAATTACAGTACAACAGCCAATTATGCAGCAAATTTCACATATTATGAAAACTTATTAATTACAATGAAGATTGAATGCAACATTAGAATATTGATAATATAGTATTGTAATATAACTACATAAATCAGCGGTGTTTCAACAATGAATAAATGATAATTTCAATGAATAAATATACACCCCACTATATATTATATGTGTTGGGGTATAAGTAATTAGTTGCTTATTGCGTGTAATAATTACTATTTACAAACTTCATTCACTGATATGGGATTAAAGTTTTTTATAATAAAATGAGTAAAAATGTATAATACAAACAAACAAAATTATGGAATTAGTAAATAAATAAATATTAATGTTCTATTAAGGATAATAATAAGAAAGGTTATTTTTAGAAAAATGAAAAACAGTAAAGAGTGGAATGAAGAATAATAGTTTCAATATTTACAGTCTAACTAATTTTCACAATTTTCCACTCCAATATCAACCAACCAGGAAATAAACTTTTCTTGAACCTGTGTCTATTGAATTCTTCCCTAATGTAACTTGGTATTGAATTATAAATTTTTGGTCCCAAATATGTGTAGTTTCTTTGCCCAAATGTAGTATTCATCCTTGGTACTATTGAATACGTGTTTCTCTGCCTTGTTTGATGGTTATGATCTGCCAGTCTTATGTGTTCGTTGTTTCTCCTCATTCGCGTGATGATAGCCTGGATGTAGAGTTGTCTTACACTCAGTACTTTACTGTCCTTGAAAAGAATGTTCGTGGGGAATTGATTCTCCTTGAAGCCTATTATTTTTAGTATTCGTTTTTGAAGTTTATAGAGAGGTTCAACATGTGTAAAATTCGTAGCTCCCCAGATAATTATGACGTATCTTAAAATTGATTGTACTAAAGAAAAATAAATAAACAGTTTTTAATGTCTCATAGTTGAGGATTTTACGGAGTTGATAGAATTTGTAGAGAAGCTTCCTGATCCGGGTAATTGATAGATTAATGTGCTTGTCCCATTGAATTTGTTGTCCACTATTGTTCCTAAATATTTTATTTCATTGACTTGTTGAATTGAAGGGCAATCACACGGGTTGTTGGTGCTTCCACAGTGATGCAGGATTATTGAAGAATCCGGTGGTCTCGTCCGTTCTGTCAGAGAAAAGGCTAAAAATTTCGTTTTTGTTGCATTTACTGTAAGCAAATTTTCTCTTAACCATTTATCGACTTTGATCAATTCTTCCTGTGCCAGATTAAAAACTTCCTCCCAGGTGTTTCCTCCAAATAGTATACACGTATCATCAGCAAAAGCTATTACTCTTCCTCTTATCTTAATTGAACATAGCTCATTTGCATATGCCAAATACAGAATTGGCCCAAGAACTGTTCCTTGGGGAATCCCAAACTTCATCGTTCCCTCTGAACTGAGATGTTCTTCAACTTTGACTTTTTGACGCCGGTCACAGAGGTATGATCTAAACCATGCTAGAGGAACTCCTCTAATTCCCATGGCTTCTAATTTCTTCAGCAGCAAACTGTGATTAACAGTGTCAAAAGCTTTTGCTAGGTCCAGGAACACTGCTGCACATTTTTTGTTATTTTCTAGCTTATCTGTGACAAAATTTGACAATTCTAATACCGCATCTTCTGTACTCCTCCTCTCACGAAAACCAAATTGATTCCTAGATAGTAAGTTGTTTTTTTCCATGTAATTCACAAGACGTTTCTTTACCAGTTTTTCCAAAATCTTAGAAATATTGCTTATAAGTGAAATAGGCCTGTAATTGGTGGCATTTGCTTTGTCGCCTCCTTTATGTAATGGTCTAACACATGTCTCTTTCATAGCTTTTGGAAAAATTCCTTTTGACAGACTTAAATTAAATATGTGATTAATGGTTTTACAATTACATTTTTATTGACTTCAATGTTCTATTATTGATTCCATCAAGTCCTGGAGCACTGTCATTTCGCAAACTACTAATAGCTTCAAGAAGCTCATCTTCAGTTACTGGGTGAAAGTAGATGGAGTGTAGAGTTCTTGTAACAGGTTTATATGGGATATGATTTGGTCTAGTGGTTTTCTTAAGGAATCTATTATTGTCTCCGCCATTTCTTCACCTACATTTGTGAAAAAGTTATTCATGTGGTTGAGCACAGTTTCTGGATTTCCTTTAGATTGAAAATCCTATCATCTATTTTAATAGCATTCAATTTCATTTTTGTTTTTGATTTAGAGTCAGTAGCATCTTTGATTACTTTCCACATTTTTTTATTATCCTTTCCAGCTTCATACAATTTCTCTCTATAGTATTGGTCCTTTGTTTCATGAATTAAAGCTGTGAGTGTATTCCTATACCGACGATAGAAGTTGGTTAAGTTAATGTTGTTTGGGTCTTCCTTTCTTCTTTTGTTGAGAAGATTTCTGGTTCTTATTGCTGCTACTATACCTCTGGTGATCCATGGTTTGATGGGTTTGTACTTCTTCTGCCGCCGATGCTGCTTGATATTATTTTGTATATGTTGTCTCAGAGTTGATAAGAAGGTGTCATAAGATGTATCTGGATTATTATCTTCTAAAACATGAATCCACTCCTCATTCAGTAGTTCATTCTTCAAGCTATTAATGTCTATTTTCTCGTTTATTTCATGTGTTCCAGTTTCATTTGCACTATTTCTCGAAATATGTTGCACTCCTAGAATTGTGGTGAAGTGGTCAGTTATTGTTGATTCATAAATGATTGGAAAAAGATTATCTCTGGAGTTGGTAGCAATGTGATCTATGCAAGAAGCAGTTTCTGTTGTAGTTCTGGTTGCTTGTTTAATGCAGAGTCTGAGCCCATGCTCGCTTAGAAGATCGCAGTAGTCATTCAATTGATGATGTGGACGAATTTGAAGGGTGTTAATATTCATGTCTCCGGCACATATGACTTGTTGCCCTCTTAATTCATTCAGGATCGATTCCAAGTCACTCAGGAAATCTGTAATATCATTGAAGGACGGTGATCTGTATATTGCAAGGATAGAGGATAAGAGGATTATTGTTATTTTACTCATTTCTTTCGTATTAATTTAGAGTAAACCTGAGTAAAGCTGCGTTTACACCAAAGGTATTAACGAAATGTTTATTTTTCCGTCCTTAGAGATTCTATTAGATTGAACGGAACCTGACAAACACGTATTCACATCATGTGTATGATAAGTTATGTTCAATCTAATAGAATCTCTAAGGACGGAAAAATAACATTTTGTTATTAACTTTGGTGTAAACACAGCTTAATGCTGTTTGGTACACATTTTTTTAAATTGGATAATCTTTTTCAATATAATTGTTAAGATCATAAGAGTGGGAAAAAGTGGCAACTGAAATTTTTAAGTGATCTAATAAGCGAGTTATGGGTTGTTGAAAGTGCTAACTCCGTTTTCTTTCCAGATCATAAACGGTTTCGACTATATTAACAGAACTTCTCTTAAAAATTCAAAAAATGTATCTTTCCAAACTGAAAAATTTTATTTCCCATATTGTTCATAAATAAAAAAGTAACATTTTTTGTAAATTCGATAACTTGCTTTTTTTGGCATGAATCGCAAAAAACGCATATTAGAACAAAGCCAATGGTATACTGAATGTATTAAAAAAAACTCCAATGAAAATTCGAAACCGTTTATGATCTGGAAAGAAAACGGAGTTAGCACTTTCAACAACCCATAACTCGCTTATTAGATCACTTAAACTATTGTTTGAGAAAAGAATATTATGATCACCCCGACACATATTATTATAGTGGGGTATCATAATTAGAACTAAGTTTAGTATTAGCAATCTTGTATGTTTAATATAACAACTGTGTATATGTTTTGTCAATAAACTCCTCTGGTTGCAATTCATTGGCAATCAGAGAAATTATTATTATTATTATTATTATTATTATTATTATTATTATTATTATTATATTATTATTATTATTATTATTATTATTATTATTATTATTATTATTATTATTATTATTTTATATGTTGTATTTTTTTCTATTGATGTACAGTAATAAATAAATAGAAGGTGGACTGTTTCATATAAACACCATTTGTTTGAAGATTTTCGTAATTGCAGGCGAACGATATAGCAAGTTGTGTGGAATCGGCAGTGAACGGTCTGAGTCAAATGGAGCACAACACTGTTGCTCTTCAAGTTGTCACCGATTTGTACTGCTGCTTGTCGTCTATTACCAAACTGGCCATCGAAACCCCTGCCGGGAACCGCGCTCCTCATGTTGACATCGTGAGTAAATTCTAATTCTACTTCTTTACTGTTTTAAGGGAAGAAATTATTTTTCCTTTTGCAATTGAAATGATATACTGAGTGCGGGATCATAATCTCCTTTTTTACTTTCCTTGCCTTATTATCATAGGTAAGGAAAGTATTGCTTTCCAAAAGAATTAAGGTACCCCAATTTCTAAATTTCTATACGTTTCAAGGTCCCCTGAGTCCAAAAAAGTGGTTTTTGGGTATTGGTATGTATATGTGTGTGTGTGTGTGTATGAGTGTATGTGCGTCTGTGTAGGCCTACATGATATCTCATCTCCCAATTAACGGAATGACTTGAAATTTGGAACTTGAGGTCCTTATACTATAAGGATCCGACATGAACAATTTCGATCAAATGCAATCATTAAGGTGCGTACAGACTTTCGCTCTGCTCCGCAATCGAACGTCACTCAAGCAGATCGATTGATGTTCGACCGGGGAGCAAGAGTGGAACGCGAGAAGAGCTAACATCTCCCGTAACGTTCATGATTGGAGCGATTGCGTAGCGAAGGCGGAGCGTGCGCGGAGCTTGTTGGAGGCGCGTTATCTGTACGCACCTTAAGGTTTTCATGGTCTAAGGGTGTAACTGAAGACTGTTGGGCCAGAAGATTTCTCATTAATTTCTGGTTTCCATCAATTTGTCAGCTTATTTCAAGTATAAAACAGTAAAAAAATCTGGTGTGGTACACTCACACAACTTTCCTTGCTCATTGAACTGTAATCCTCATTCTTAAACAAGAATAATTTAGGGGAATAACATAATGACAATGGACGGCAACATATTTGAAACTACAATCAGACTACTGTATAAGTTCAAATATAATTGTTTTCAGAGTACTTTTTCCTTTGTGTAAATTGTGAAATTCGATGATTTTTTAAAAGTCGTCAAAACAGCTGTTCTACAGATGAAATATCTCAACTATGTGTTCTTTTCATAAACTGCTCTACCTACCTACCTCATGCACGAGAAGGACAAAAGACTCATGTCAGTTTACAAAGTCCATTTCTCAAGGATGGGGTGGACCCCATTAGTTTCCCAGGAAATAGACTCGTACCAGCTGATAGAGCTGATAAATAACTATACAGGGTATGAATTTGAAATAAATCGGTCAAGTCATTTTTGAGAAAATCGTGAAAAACATGTTTTTTTAGTAACTATCCGCCATTTTTCTCAAGAATATTACGGAGCCACCTGCGCCATTGATATTCTATGTATACTACGTAGTATACAGGTAGACAGACCGTCCCTTTCGTCCCTTTACTCACACACACAAAGGGAGACTGCGTTTGTGTGTGTGTGAGTAGTAGGAGGGTCGGCCTAATCATTCAGAGCTCATGCTAATTTGGACAGAGTATAGTCCGGGTCTTGTAGCTTTGTCTATCGGCGGAGTCCCACTACACTACAATACTACCCGTTTGAAAGTTTAAAAACATCGAACATTTTTGAAAATGTATCTTTCCATAAGCAACAAATGCACTTTAGTATCTTCTCAAAAGCAAAGTGCTGCACCCGGAAAGATACACATGGAGCTTTAATGTATGTATCTTTCCATAAGCAACAGATGCTCTTTTGTATCGTCTCAAAAGCAACGTTTTGCATCCGAAAAGATACACAAAGAGTTCTAATGTATCATTCCATAAGCAACAGATGCTCTTTTGTATCTTCTCAGAAGCAACGTGCTGCATCCGAAAAGATACAGAAGGAGATTCAATGTATCTTTCCATAAGCAACAGATACTCTTTAGTATCTTCTCAAAAGCAACGAGCTGTATCCGAAAAGATGCACACATGGAGCTTTAATGTATCTTTCCATAAGCAACAGATGCTCTTCTGTATCATCTCAAAAGCAAGAAGATACACAAAGAGATCTATAGTGAGGTCCATTTTATAATGGCAGTGGATAAAGATAGGAGAATAGCGATGCCGATTCTCTGCATTAATTAATTATATTTCTACACTGTCAAAAACATAATTGGCATCGTTGTGAACGTAGGAAAGGATAGAACCACCGGCTTTGTTGAATGATAGACAAGGATAGCAAAACCAAAGTTGAACAAATACTGTCATTATAACGTGGACCTCACTATAATGTAATGTATCTTTCCATAAGCAACAGATGATCTTCTGTATCTTATCAAAAGCAACGTGCTTCATCCGAAAAGATACACAAGGAGATTCAATGTATCTTTCCATAAGCAACAGATGCTCTTTTGTATCATCTCAAAAGCAACGTTTTGCATCCGAAAAGAAACACATGGAGATTTTACTGTCATTATAACGTGGACCTCACTATAATGTATCTTTCCATAAGCAACAGATGATCTTCTGTATTTTCTCAAAAGCAACGTGCTGCATCAGAAAAGATACACATGGAGTGACAGAATCCAAAGTCAGGGCAGTGGACTGTGAATGATAGTTGGTATTAATACCTACAAATAAATCTTTGAATTCTGTGCATAAAAATACTGATAGCTTGAAGTGTGGTAAGTACGCCAATAAAAGACAAAATGAGTCAACAAGATGAGATTTAATAATAATAAAATAATAGGCAGATGGCCACATACAAAAACAAGTGTAAGTAGATTGAATCGAAAAATCTTGGGACAATTACAACATGTAATAAAAAACGTTAGAGAAATACAAAATTTAAATGAAATTAGGTCAATGACATTAATGACCATTGAAGCCTGACAATAATCGAAAGGTATTATTAATGATACCTGAATTGAGAATATAAATTGAGTGCTACAATAATAAAGTTACTGCTGAAAAATTCAATCTTAATGATTTTAAAAAAGGAATAGTAATAAATGATAATAAGCTGTAGATAGTGCTCGATATATAGAAATGGTTAAATGTTGATTAATACTAACACAAATAATCTTAGAATGATTGGATGTCTCGGTCGACAATAGCACAAGTAAGTAAGTTCAAAAAAATGAAAATGCCTTGGTCGGCATTAACACAAGTAAGTTCAAAGGTCAATGTCATATACATTGAAATAGGCGTCGGTGGCCTTAAAATATCACTTATGAGCTAAAGGTAGCTGTCAAATACAATGAAATAGTTGTTAATATAGAATACATTAATATAGGCGGCATAGGCCTTCAGTGAATTAAATGTCAAGATAGACATCAATAGAACGATCAATAGGCGTCGGTGGCCTTAAAATATCACGTATGAGCTAAAGGTAGCTGTCAAATACAATGAAATAGTTGTTAATATAGAATACATTAATATAGGCGGCATAGGCCTTCAGTGAATTAAATGTCAAGATAGACATCAATTGAACAACTCAGATATGAGGATACACTTGCAAGCCAAGGGTAGCTATCAAATACAGGCGACATAGGCCTTCAATGAATTAAATGTCAAGATAGACATCAATTGAACAACTCAAATATGAGGATACGCTTGCAAGCCAAGGGTAGCTATCAAATACAGGCGACATAGGCCTTCAATGAATTAAATGTCAAGATAGACATCAATTGAACAACTCAAATATGAGGATACGCTTGCAAGCCAAGGGTAGCTATCAACAAAATTGAATGAAGTACATATTATAACCTTGACGTTATGTAGGACAGTGCTCTCAATGAGACATGCACTGTAGCATATTGAATTCATGAAGATAGGCTCGATTGCTAAGGGTATGGACAATTAAATGTTTTTAATTGCCGAAAAAAAGTTGAATGATAGCTACAAAAATCATATGAATGCACATTAAAATGTTTGAATTAGAAATAGAGAACAACGTGGTCCAGTATCGACACGCTGTAGTATTTTCATTCAGTTATGTAATACATGCGTAAATGAAAGTTGATTAAAACGATTTACTTAACCTGAATAAAATTTTGAAGAAGAGATGCAGCCAGGCAGACAGGCAAGGAATCCACAGTACCCAAAGAACAGGACATCAGCAAAACTGTGAAAAACATGGGTTTTTAGTCATTTGTCCACCATTTTGAATTGAATTTTATTGAATTTCTTATTGTTGGGTCCTTATGGTATAAGGACCTTTATTTTAAAATTTCAAGTCAATCGGTTAATTAGGAATAGAGTTATCGTGTTCACAGACATACACACACACAGACCAACACCCAAAAATCATGTTTTTGGACTCAGGGGACCTTGAAACGTATAGAAAACTTGAAATTGGGGTATCTTAATTTTTTTGGAAAGCAATACTTCCTTACCTATGGTGGTAGGGCAAGGAAAGTAAAAAATTAGCGCTCGCTTATTGTTTGTTTGAAAATGATCATATTTTTAGTCATGTTAAGAATTGAGTATTTTGATGGCTCCATTCTCTCCGGAATGAGACTTCTATCAAGGTTTGGAGTGTCTCCAACAGCCGGAATCGGCTATGGCTTTCTTTTGTGAAAGTATGAATCAGAATACATAATAAATGTTCAAATGTATTGATAACGTTGACACTGTAGTCTATTTTTGTGAGGAATTTTTCGTTTTTCCAACTACATACTAACCGAGTGTTGAAAATGGACCCTGTCCGAGAGCACTCCACACACGTGAGTAGTTGAAAGAACGTACAAATTCCTCACAAAAATAGACGAATGTCAAAAATTATTAAGATATTTGGAAATTTAAATGCTCTATTCGCAATTCGTTATGGAAGATCAAACTGAGGATTTTCATAATAAATTTTTTACAAATGTATCTTGTTCCTCATTTACCGCAAAAATTTGAAATTTTACTCTGGAAAACCGGGAATTACTCATGATTTTTTTATTTTAAAATGGGTGGCCACCCTGTTTATATTTAAGATTTCTCCAATTATTTATTTATATTCTCTCGCAGTGGGTGAGTTGGATGGATAGAGTGAGCTGGGAGTCACTGTCACTGTTCAATCGGTGTTTGTCTGATATCCTGCACAAAGTCAGCCTCAACAAAGTTCCTGGCAAACATTTGGATTTGACTGTTGGGTTGGCAATACTTATAAATTCTATCTTTGAAACACTAGTTGTATTTTCTCTTCCAATAATTCCGGTCGAATTAATTCAATTTCAATAATAATAATAGTTGGCCTCAACATCTCCCCTTGGAGCTAACCCGTTCCACCACATGGCACCTTGAATCTTCCTTCAAATACTAAGAGATATTTTCTATTCATAATAAATTCCATAAACCAATGTTGTAGCCAATAAGGTAGTGTTCTCGAAACTATAGACTGCATATTAGTCTCTTCCACTGTCCCAAACAAATTTGCTCTGTGACAAAGTGACTATACTCTGTCCAGACTGCCATGAGCGCTGAAAGATTAAGCCGACCCTTGCTCCCCCACGCGCAGGCGCACACGCCAGGCCCACCTGCGCCATTGATATTCTATGTTTACTACGTAGTATACAGGTAGACAGACCGTACCTTTCGTCCCTTTACTCACACACACAAAAGGAGACTGCGTTTGTGTGTGTGAGTAGTAGGAGAGTCGGCATAATCATTCAGAGCTCATGCCAATTTGGACAGAGTATAGTATAGTCCGGGTCTTGTAGCTTTGTCTATCGGCGGAGTCCCACTACACTATAATACTACCCGTTTGAAAGTTTAAAAACATCGAACATTTTTGAAAATGTATCTTTCCATAAGCAACAAATGCACTTTTGTATCTTCTCAAAAGCAACGTGCTGCACCCGGAAAGATACACATGGAGCTTTAATGTATGTATCTTTCCATAAGCAACAGATGCTCTTTTGTATCGTCTCAAAAGCAACGTTTTGCATCCGAGAAGATACACAAGGATATTTAATGTATCTTTCAATAAGCAACAGATGCTCTTTTGTATCATCTCAAAAGCAACGTTTTGCATCCGAGAAGATACACAAAGAGTTCTAATGTATCTTTCCATAAGCAACAGATGCTCTTTTGTATCTTCTCAAAAGCAACGTGCTGCATCCGAAAAGATACACAAGGAGCTTTTTGGAGTTATGTCCTTCTAGCAAAACACAGTCTATCAGCTGACATTCGTTTAACATGCTCTTTCCATTGTTGGTGATACGTTGCAGCTCTCTCATTCATGAAGAATTGCTGTGGAGGAAGCTTTCTCCATCCACGCATCTAGGGTCTCTGAAGCCTGATGTTTTTGCAAAGCCGTTAATATTACCCCGTGAACCATACCTTGTCTATATGCAGTTTCAAAGTCACGGAGGCAAAGCAACGGGACGCGTACTGTAAGTCTCAACTCACACTTACGCGACTCAGGTCGAGAAGAGACACGACTCTAGTCGAGAGCAAGTGTTTTCAAATGGTGACGTCGAGGAGACTAGAATCGACTGGTCTGAGTGTCACCATTTGCAAACACATGCTCTCCACTAGAGTCGTGTCTCTTCTCCACCTGAGTCGCGTAAGTGTGAGTTGAGCCTAAGTAGTATGCTTAGACATTATTGTGCAATAGACGGCACACGGCTTTGGTATATTATACAGCTGTCAAAATTTGGAACTCATATCACTTGAATATGTTTTTTTTATTTAAATATGATTTTACCTCTTGAAAATGCTGGGTGCTTCAAAGAAGTCAATTTCATTAGACATTTTATTGCCATCTTTCCAAAGCGGAGGTACGGCTTCTTAGGAAAGCGTGAAATTGATGATGAGTCTCAAAATTTCGTGGAGGAACAACGACTCCAATTCCTTGATCATCAGCTTTCACGTGCCCATGAAGACATTCATATACGAACATCGCATCAAATTTGGTTCTTCTCCATTCCAAAAATTCCACGGACTAGCAGAATTGTCATTTAAAAAAAATTACCATTTAAAATATTCACGAATAGAGTTAAACGATTTCTGTTGACGAATCCAATTTATGAAATAGAAGAGTTCTATGACGTAGTTGACAATATGCTTGATTAGCTACTAGGTATTCTCATGAGTCAACTAGTCACATGATTATGTCTTATGAGTGTGTTTTACTTATATTGTTATGATAATAAGTATATTTTTATGTTTATAATTTATTGTAATGACTTCCTGCTTGTAATAATTATGATTCAATCTATCATTGACATTTGTAATGCAATTAATGTTCTCAATTAGCTGTTACAATAAAGTATTTTGACTTTTGGCTGTAAGAGAGTTTCTCATGTCTGGCATAAGTCGTGTTAATGCAAGATGCACAATTCCTCGAACAGATTCAATTTTCAATTTTCTTAGATGTACGTAAACTGTATCAGTCGCAGTCAGTCAGTCGATGATTAAACATCTATTTTCGAACCGTCCGTTATCTCGCTAACTGGTTGTCGTTTGCTGCTCCGTGCTTCTGCCTGAATTCCGCAATACCGAACTCTTCGAATTCTCTCAGTTTGTAGTTTTTCAGTTTTAATTCATTTTAGTTTCCTTTCTTCTATCACTTTTGGAAATGTCAGACACGTGCAAAAAGTGTAATTCCAGTGTCCAAGTGAGCAAGCAAGACTGCTTCAAGTGTACAGCGTGCAATGGTGCGTTTCACCCTGCTTGTTTGGACGATAAGTCTAGTGACCCAAATAAAAAATCCAGCCTTAGAAAAAACTGGAAGTGCGAAATGTGTAGTCATCAAGACAGTGTAGCTTCTATTCTCAAAGCTTTCCGAATAGAAACAAATGCTAAACTTGATCAAGTCCAAGTCGATCTAACATCAGTAAAAAAAGACGTCAGTGAGCTAAAAACTCAATTCAATGATATTGAAAAAAAATGTGGTAAGAACACAGAAAGTATAGATAAGTTGGTGGTTGAGAACTCTCGTCTCTGTGGTGAAGTGAAATTCTTGAAATTGCAGGTTGCTGATCTTCAGCAACACACAAGAAAAAACAATGTTATAATCACTGGTTATAATCCCTGTTACAAAGGGTGAGAATGTTTTCTTCATTTTACAAAGAATAGCAGCCTTGTTGAACATTAGACACGATAAATATGATGTTTCAGCAGCGCATAGGCTACCTAACAGAAATAAAAATAACCCGCCGCCCATTGTCGTGAACTTTGTTTCTCGTTTGACGAAAAGTGAATGGATTCATGCGAGGAAGCAGAGGAAAGGTATTTCTGCCGTAGAACTTCATAATCAATTTCCAAACAGACAGATTTACATCAATGAACATCTGGCGCAGCATACGAGTTCCATTTTCAATGCTGCGAGAGCCCTGCTGAAGACGAACAAACTGGCTTCCGTATGGGTCCGCGAAGGAAGAGTGTTAGCCAGGAAAAGCGCAACAAGCCCTGTTTTCCGGATCATGAATTTGGACCAACTTGAGGAGTTTAAATCCGCATCCCAAACTCCTGAACCAACAGATAACATCAATGATGGCGAGGATAAGAGTGGTGAGGACGAGGACAATCAGTGAGTGCTTTTATTATCATTTATTCCATAACTCCTTTACCTCTCTCTCACTCATACTCCTCTCTTATAAGCGAAAAAATGTGATTTCCTCAGAAATTTTCATAACCTATTTTGTTGGCTACAAGTAGGCTGAACCCACTTGTTTAAATTGTATTTAGAATTGCACTCTCATATAGAACAATTATCTTTTCAATTAGATCACAAAACTATTCATTCAGTTAATTAAATTTTTATTCAACAGTATTCATAGATATTGAGGGAGGAATTGTGGTGCACTATATCGCAAAGCCTTCCTTCACTGTATTGAATAATTGATTATGTACAAATCAAAGCATATAATTAATAATACTTTCTGGTTTGCATGATGAATGCTAGCAAATGCATAAGCTAACATGTAGCTTAATGTAGCCCATCATGCTTATGTAGTGCACTAAAATTCTTGCTTACTCATATTTTTCGCTTCATCCTTTCCGTTCTAATATTATTAATTTTTTTCTTATATCCATGATCCTCTTCCTTTTTCTCCTATTAAAGGGACCTCCTCATTCTTCTACAAGTTTAAACTGTATAAATAGACATTTTACATTCGAACAATCCAACATTACGATTTAATGAGGTGTTGTGAGTTAAGATAAAAGTGCTGTATCTACCTTATTATTGTTGATCAGTAAAGCAGATTTAGTGGTGATAA
Source organism: Nilaparvata lugens (assembly GCF_014356525.2). Taxonomy (NCBI): domain Eukaryota; kingdom Metazoa; phylum Arthropoda; class Insecta; order Hemiptera; family Delphacidae; genus Nilaparvata; species Nilaparvata lugens. Next base: position 4,203,747 of record NC_052505.1, read on the forward strand.
GTCTCCACTCAAAAATCTGAGATAATGATAGCACTATGATCGGTGTGGAAGAGGATACTCTGCTTTTAAATTGTTTTTATCCAATTTCTGTTTTTTGCCATACTAGACATCTATTACGTTTTTGATTCCTCTGAGCATGAAGATGTCTTTTTGTTCTTCTAGCTGAACTTTCTTTTATTTCATTCAACAAAGTAAAATTCCTCCAAATGGCTTTATTGATGACAGTTTTCAACTCACTTATCCCATGCATTCAATGATTTTATTCAATGGATGGAAAATGTTCAATATTTATATTATACTCACTCTAGTATAAGAAAACCAATACAATACGGTAATACTATCCTCAACTTACTGAAGTTGAAACAACTGGATTATAAGCATTTCTATCGGACGAGATTTGTTTTCTTCTTGTAAAAAAATATACATATATACATTTTTTTTTCATTTTACAGCACAAACTTTCATTCAAGCAATAAAAAAGTAAACTTCCAAACATTAGAGTGCAATAAAAATGAAACTTCTGATAAATATTCTTGCATAAAGTAAAACATTTTTTATTTCTTTTTACAAGTTTCAGTGAAGGATGTCGGCAATGAGTACAGAATTTTTTGTTTAATCCTTATGCTGTTTTCTTCAGCATATTGTACACGATATGTACATTCTTCTATAATATTATGATAGTTCAGTGAACTACTTTTTCATATTTTTTCTTCTATTCTTTTATATATATTGATATTATTTGTTTTATTTAGAGGATCTCTTTTATTTAATCATAATCATAATCTATCCAATAAGTTGTAAGTAGATCCAATAAGTAGTTCTTATTTCTACTAGAATAGAATAGATTAAAGGCGACTGTCCGAAAACATACACATGTATAAAGGCATTGTCAGTAAAAAATACATAGGTAAAATTCAAATACTGTACATGATTTATAACTTACCAAGCCTAATATGATAACTTTGTTTTAAACTCTATCCAATTTAATGAATTGTTATCTTTTTGCGGCTTGCTAAATTTTATATTTAACATATAAAGCACCATGAGTGGCAAGCGACGACAATTATTGTATATTTTCTTCTTCTTTTCTTTTATTGCCTACTTCAGAGATAATGAATCTGGATGCAGATGCTTATGATTCTCCTTTAATAGACTGTGTTATCTGTAATGATATAAATAATTTCGCTAACATTGATGCTGACAAATCGACGGCGTTTAGGGTTATCCACCAAAACATTCGTAGTTATAATAAAAACTTTGATTCTTTCGTAGTTTTTTTGCAAGGGCTTCAAGTAAAATTTCATTGTATTATCCTCAAGGAAGCTTGGCTTAAGGATGATAGCGATTTAAATAACATTCAAGGATACACTCTGCATAGGTCCTATAATAACTTAAATAGTAGCGATGGTATTGTCGTCTATATTGATAGTAGCCTATCCGTTACTTGCAGTCAGCTGTTGCTGGGTGGAGTGGCCACGAGCTTATCTCTTAATTTCAATTGGGAGGGGGTTAAATTCGATCTGTTGGCCGTTTATCGTAGTCCTAATTCCAGCTTTCCACAGTTCATCGAGGGTCTCTCTGCGTACTATGATAATGAATTTCGCCATTCCAAATTATGTATATTTGGTGGAGATATTAATTGCGATCTTCTACAGCCTAATCCTTATCCATTACGTGACGATTATTTGGACACGCTATGTGAGGCAAATCTGATACCGTGCATAGAGAACATTACAAGACCGGACAGTAATAGCTGCTTAGACCATTTTTTTCTTAGACGGATTAGTAAATTTGTTGCAAAATCAGTAGTAATAGAATCAGCTGTGACAGATCATTTTGCTACATGTATTATACTTCACACCCGAGAAAACAAAAGACCTGAACAACGGGAGGTAAAGTTAATACGTAACTGGTCCAATATCAACCTTTCTATATCTCATCAAAACTGGGATCACGTAACAGCTGTAACTGATCTAAACACATCCTCAATTAATTTTATCAGTACCTTACAAAATAAAAATATAATATCATCCAATACTGTTGAAGTTGTTAATAACGCAAAAAATTCGAGGCTAAAACCATGGATCACTTATAATTTGGTTAACAGTCACAAAATCAACCTTTCAACCTGGCTCTAAAAAATAGATATATACGGTATAGAAATGTCCTTCACTCAAATATAAAACGAGCTGAATTCACTTATTATAAAAATAAAATAGATACAGCGGGAGGAGACCCTCGAAAATTCTGGTCAGTTGTTAATGAGATTTCTGGTCAGCCCACTCATAAAGATAAGTTTCCGGTTGACGCTTTCAATGACGGCAACCCTGCTCCTCCCCCAAAGGTGGAAGAAATTTCTAATGATTTCAATAGATTTTTTGCCTCTGTGGGGGTGCGTCTGGCTGCGGTGATCCAACCCTCTGGTCCATCTGAGGTGAGGGACTCCGACTATGCTACCGATGCCGTGTTTGAGCTTTGTCCTGTTGCTGAGCATGAATTGTTGACTGTGGTGGGCAGCATGAGGGGGCGTTCTGCGCCGGGTTGGGATTCAATTCCGACTCAGCTGTTGAAGGATAATGTGCATGGGCTGCTCATCCCGCTTTTACACATAATTAATCTCAGTATTTCCTCTGGCAGTTTTCCGGAGTCTTGCAAATTGGCTAGAGTTATACTTATTTATACAAATCTGGCTCGAAATCAATTATAAGTAACTTCCGGCCAATTTCCCTTCTGATTGCTCTAGCTAAAATAATTGAGAAATGCGTGAAAATCCAAGTCAATAACTACTTAGACAACAACAATATCATTTCTAACAACCAGTACGGCTTTAGAACCTCTAAAAACACATCCGATGCTCTTTTTAAAATTAACAAGTATGTTACCACACAATCTAGCAATAAACAAGTTTTAATTTATTTTCTGGACTTAGCCAAGGCCTTTGATTCAATAGATAGGAATATACTTTTTGCAAAACTTGAAGCAATTGGCTTCAAGAATCTCACCTTAAGATGGTTTAGAAGCTACTTTGAAGATAGAACACAGAGAATATCATTAAATGGCACAGACAGTGATTCTATTGCAGTTGATTATGGAGTGGTGCAGGGGAGTACCTTGGGCCCCCTACTTTTCCTCATTTACATCAATAACATATCCAGGTTGCACCTACATGGTCAATTATTCCTCTTTGCCGATGACACGGCACTTGTGTCTACAGGCTGCACATGGACTGAAACATTCAATAATGCTTCCTCTGATCTCGTTAAACTAAAAAATTTGTTTGACAACAATGTGTTGTCAACTAATATTTCGAAATCCAAGTGTCTACCTATATTCCTTCGTAATAGCCCCGGGCCCAGGGTGCTCAGGATGCATTCATGTGGTGACCCATTCTCCAATGACTGTAACTGTCCTGAGATAGAACAAGTCTTAACTCACAAATATCTTGGCATAATATTCGACCACAAGTTGAGTTGGGTGGCCCATGTGCAGTACCTCAGGCAGAGGTTGCGTAAAATTAATTATGCTTTTGCACAGCTGGGAAGGTTCCTGAGTCCTGGACACTGTTGTTCTGTCTACTATGCATATGTGCAGACATTTGCGTACGCTTGCGTATGACATCTTGGCGTGGGGCGGT